>NW_007067131.1:57616-77911 GCF_000164805.1 Carlito syrichta | reverse complement strand
AATTTTTTGATTTATTGTAGAGATGAGGTCTTGCCAAGTTGCCCAGGTGGGTCTCAAACCTGCGGGCTCAGGCAATCCACTCACCTCAGCCTCTGAAGGCACAGGATTACAGGCTGAGCCACCAAGCCTGATTTCCATATTTTTTAATTCATTAATACACTGATGAACATTGAAGTGGTTTCTGTGTCACAAATGCAGCAGTGAACATGAAATCCAATAAGAGGGTAATACCCAAATTATGTAAGAAATTCATACAGCTCATCAGCAAAAAGTAAAAGTAAATAACTCACTTTTAAAATGCTCAAAGGGCCTGAATAGACATTTTTATGCATAACATATACAAATTACAAAGGTACTCAATAGCATTAGTCAACAACGAAATGCAAATCAAAACCACTATGCGATATCACCTCACACCTGTTAGAATGGTTATTATTTTTTTTAAAGATAAGTGTATGTTAATCCTTGTACATTGTTGATGGGAATGTAAATTATTACAGCCAATATTGAAAATATTATATAGGTACCTCAAAAAATAAATATATATTCCAGCAATTCCACTTCTGGATATATATCCAAAAGAAATGAATAAGTGTATCAAAGAAATATATTCACTCATGTTTATTGCAACATTGTTTTAAAATGTGTACAACTCGCCAGGCTTGGTGACTGAGTCTGTAATCCCGTGCTTTGGGAGGCTGAGATGAGTGGATTGCCTAAGCCCGTGGGTTTGAGACCTGGCTGGGCAACTTGGCAAGACCTCATCTCTACAATAAATAAAAAAAAAGAAAATTAGCTGGGCATGGTAGCACACGCCTGTGGTTCCAGCTACTTGGAAGGGTGAGGCGGAAGGATCGCCGGAGCCCAGCAGGTTGAGGCTGCGGTGGCTGGGAGCGGCCACTGCACTCCAGTCTGGGTGACAGAGTGAGACTCCAACTCAAAAAAAAAAGTGTACAACTCTCAACCCATTATAACTAGTTCTGGAAATGTATTATAAATATTTATGCACATGCCCAACTGTTTTGCAGGGTCATCATTAATGTGTAGAGATAACAAATACTCATTTCAACATTAAGTATTAGAATTTTTCTAATATTTTTAAACTTTAGAGAAGAAAATTATTTTAAGATTTTGTTAAAATGTACATTTTTATTATTACTATGAAAATTAAACTTTGTTTTCCTTTTTATGATAAAAATGGGTACAATTCAGGGTTAGGTATACAAACATTGATTATGCAGGTAACCTTGTTGATGAGGTATACCCCTCCCTCCCCTAGCAATTTCTTTCAGCTGCCAATCCCACCTCATCCCCTAGTAATTTCCCACTACTGCCAATCACTTTCTTATAGTATTATAATTGTTCAAGGTCTGCTTGTGAGTGAGAACATATGGTACTTTGTTCTTTGTTTCTGTGATAGATCACTGAGTATGATCGGCTCTAAATCCATCCAAGTTGCTGCAAAGGTCTTGCATCTGTGCTTCTTTATGGCTGTATAATATTCCATTGTGTATATGTACCACATTTTTTTATCCAGTCCAGTTTCGATGGACAGCATAGTTGGTTCCATGTTTTTGTTATTGTGAATAGAGCTGCAACAAACGTACTTGTGCAGATATCTTTTTTGTAAAATGATTTAAGTTCCTCCAGGTATATTTCCAATAGAGGTACTGCTGTGTCATACAGAAGATTAATTTCTAGTTCTTTCAGAAACTTCCACACTGTCTTCCAAAGAGGTTGCATTAGTTTGCATTCCCACCAGCAGTATAGAAGTGTTCCTTTTTCTCAGCATTCTCACCAGCACCTGTTGTTGTTTGTTTTATTAATGTTGGCCATTCTTACTGGGGAGAATTAAACTTTTTGAAATCTTTTGGCTACGTGTTTGTCTTTTGTTGTGTTCCTAGCCATATCTTTTGTACATTTTTCTATATGGGTCCTCAAATTGTTTTAAATTTATAAATTAATTTTTAAAAATTATTTATATACTGAAATTCCTAGGCCATTGTTATACATGCCACATATATTTGGCACAGATTTTAAATTGCCTCTTGCAGTTGTGAAAATGCTGACTATATGCCTTTGTGTGGGTGGGTAGTAGATCTACCAATTCCTTGTTTTGTTTCGTCTGTTTAGCAATGAGTTCAGAATGATCTACCTTAACTAGGATTATACCATGTGAGATGTATGGGGAAGGATGGGGGTGAATTACTAGTAATTTTATAATTTTACTTTTTTTACATGTGTGAAATGCGAAGCAGAGGTCTGACTTTTTCCCCAAATATTTGTAAATTTTCCTCAGCATCACTTATCCAATAATCTATGGATTACTCTTTTATATAAATTCATTTGAGTAATGCTAGAACAAGATGCTAGTAAAGTCACACTCTGATTCTATTAATTCTCATAGGTCAGATGACTTCAGACTAAATTTCAGGGATATAGCCCAGAGTCTCAGTCAAATGTTCATGAGTGTTCACTATTGAATATGCAGGTGATTTAATATGAGTAGGGGAAAATATGGATGAACTTAAATTCAGTCCTGTTACTTTATTGTAGTTTTATTAGGAAAGTGACCTCATATACCCAATGATAAAGATTTTTTGTTATTATTTCTGCAAATGTTTTTTATTTTTTAATTAAATAGTAAGGATCATTTTAAGGCATTTTATCTGTGCAAATCAAAATAAAATATCTGTTGAACCATCAACACTTCAATCTTTTTAAATAATTTGTTAGACAAAATCAAATAATGTCAATTTTGTAGAATTAGTTTTCCTGAGTAGTGATTAGTAAACTGTTCTATTTCTAGTAAAATGACACTTTGGTTAGGAAAATCCTGCAATATAAAATCCCAGTAAATAACTCAAGCAAAGGACAACTATTTCAGCATTGTAGTACTTTGATATTATTTTCATTGTTCTTCTTATCTTTAATTCATACTTTTAATTATATCATTTTTAAATTAGGATATTCTGTTATCCCAGTTATTGGGAACAGATGTCAGTTGGATAAAAGAGATTCAATGATTTAAAATAAAGTTTAAGCATCACAGAATGTTCATTGGTATTTTAATATCATTAAAAATTTTGCTATATGTCACAATGATATAAAATTTTTATGCACTAGTGATATTAGAGCCTTATTGCTACTATTAAAAGAAGCATATTAATATTTTTAAAATCTGATTTAAAAAATGTTTGTACAATTTGGAAATACAAACTGGTTGGTATTATTTTTGAATTTGCATTATCTTTTCTTGCATCCTACAATATACTTTCAGTCCCCAACTAGGGTCTCTGAGCTCCTTAATTTTATAAGGTGTATCTGGCTTTCCAGTTTCATGTTTAGTTTAAAAGACAACTCATGTTTAGTTGGAAATTCAAATGTGATTCACTGTGAAACTATTGCAATTATCCTTCTTTATTATTGACAATCTTGTGGATGCAAAATCCAAGCAATTCTCAATGGTCATCAATAGATGAGAGAGAGAGAGAGAGGTTAATTTTGTAGACAAGGTTCTTAACAAAGTTCAGTCTTAGTTAAGCAAGCTATGCCTCCACTTGTTTGCCTGTGGGACAAGGTGAAATTGCAAAAAACCAAGAAGTGGAGGCTAATGACTTATTTCACACACTAAGAGATCAGACAACAAAGAGAGGACAGAAAAAAAATAGGAAACAGAATTTCTTCATAAGAACTCAATTAAAAAATGGAGACTTCCCCTACTACCATACTGATTTCTTAATTTAAAAGGGCTGTAAGCAATGACGGTTGTTGTTTCAATGCAATTTGCAAGTCACTCTTCCTAAGATGAAAGGATACATTTTTCTCCATTTCAGAAGTATGACATGTCTGTACTGGTTGTCATTTCTTTAGTGATAACAAAACTGCATTTCTTTCATTGAAATTTTTCAAGTTACACAATTTTTTCTAAAATATATCCCTTGGCTGAACTAAAGCATGCTTTATTCATAAAAGAGTATGAATACCAAGTCTTCTCTGTGTCATGACTAACAGTCTAACTTGAGGGACCAGATGTATATTTAGTAGCTATAAAATACAGTAAAAAGGCATGCAAAAATATAAATGATATGAAAATAAGTGCCATAGAGGCTCAGAAAATAGTCAAATTAATGTAGATTTAAGAAATTGTTGTAGATCATAGATAAACCAAGGTTAATGTGAATCTCGAAACAGGATATGGAGAGTGTAACATGAATGAATAGTCAAGAGAAAGTACTGTGAGTTGGTTAAGTAAAACTAGACATTAGAAGGTCTTCCATGTCAAGCAGAAGATTACAAAATTGAAGACTATATTGATGCAAACTTTAAAAAAACCACTAACTCAGAACCAGACATAGAAAAGTAAAATTTATATGTGTTATTATACTTGCTATGCACAAAAATCTCTCTATGTAATTGGAAATATTAACTCAATTTTGCAACTAATAGAATTGAGACTAAAAGTTCCCCTACCTAATAAGTGATAGAATCTGGTTTTGGGCCCAAATTTAATCAGATTTCAAATTCTATGCACAAAGCATTAGACTATGGAATTTAAAAGTTTAGTGACATCTGAAAATATTTAATGACAATTTCTTACTTGGATAAGATGAAATAATAAAATAATGGATAATGAGAGAAACATCAAGTCTCTCACAATAAGTCTAGGTCCTGGAGATTTATTCTTATGTTATCCTTCTAAAAGTTTTATAGTTTTGCCTTTTATAGATAACTTTGTGATTCAATTTGAGTTTTTAAATAAGTGTGAGACTTAGATAGAATTTCATTTTATTTATTTTTGTCCTTATGCATGTCCAGTTTGTTCAGCACTATGTGTTGTAAAGATTATTCTTCCTCCGTTGAATTACTTTTGCATATTTGTCAAATTTCAATTTATTACATTTGTGTTGGTCTATATCTGGGATTTTTACTTTTTTCCATTGGTATATGTGTCTCTCCCTCCACCAATACTTAGTCCTGATTGGTATAGGTATGTGGTGAGTCCTGAAATTAGGTAGAGTGATTTTTCCCAAAGTATTCTACTTTTAAACATTACTTAATCTATTCTAATTTCTTGCATTTTCATATAAATTCTAAGTAAACTTGTCTAACCCTGCAAAATATCTTGCTGAGATTTTGGGTAAGATTTATGTTATGGGTTTAGTATATTAATTTGGGTAAAATTGGCATCTTTACTATGTTGTCTTCCAATTCATGAAAACAATACAACTTTATAATTACTTAGACCTATTTTGATTTTTTATCATAATTTTGTATTTTTAACACAAATACTTTTATTTATACATATTTTTTTAAATTTTTGAGCAAATATAGACAATATTGTATTTTTTAATATTAGTCTCTATATGCTCACTGTTGGTGTACTGGAATACAATTTACTTGTTTATAGAGATCTTCTATCATGTGACATAGCTGAACTCAATTATGGTAATGGCATATTGTAAGTGACAGACCACATATATGGCATATATTAGAATCTAAGTTGGTTCCATGCTTTTGCTATTGTGAATAGGACTGCAATGAACATAGGAATGCAGGTGTCTTTTTGTAGAACAATTTATGTTCTATTTTGGCATATACCAGTAATGGGATGCCTAGGTCTAGTGGTAATCCAATTTTAGGCCATTGAGAAAGCTCCAAACTACTTTCCACAGGGATTGAACTAGTTTGCATTCTCACCAACAGTATATGAGTGTTCACTTTTTCTGCAACCACACCAACATCCATTGTTTTTGAACTTATTCATAATAGCCATTATAACTGGTGTAGGGTAGTATCTTGTAGTTTTGATTTTCATTTATCTGATGATTAGTGATGTTGAGTATTTTAAACATGTTTATTGTGTACTTATGATCCTTCTTTTGAGAAATACCTGTTTATGTTCTTACCCACTTTTAATGGAATTTTGTTGTTGTTGTTGATGATGATTTAAGTTCCTTATAGATTGCAAATATAAGGCCTTTGTTGTATGCATGTTCACAAATATTTTCTACCAATGTATAGGTTTTCTATTCACTTTGTGATAGTTCCTTTCATTGTGCAGAATCTCTTTAATTTATTTAGGTTCCAATTGTCCAGTTTTTATTCTGCTGTGTCTGTTATGAAGACTTAGTCATAAATTGGTAACAAACGCTAATTTGCAAGAGTGTTTCTTAGTTTTTTCCCAGGATTTTTATAGTTTTTTAATCTTGAATTTAAGTACATAATCCATCTTGATCTAATTTTTCTATATGGTGAGAGGTAGGGGATTCAGCTTCATTCTTCTACATATGGTTAGCCAGCTTCTTTAGTACAATTTATTGAATAGCATTCTTTTTTCCATTGTTTATTTCATATGGAGACAAATAAGAGCCCAAACAAACAAAGCAATTCTAAGCTAAAAGAACAAGGCTAGAGACATCACATTTCTGAATTCAAAATGCACTGCAAGGCCACAGTAACTGAAACAACCTGATACTGGTAGAAAAAACAGATACATATCCCAGTGTTACAGAATAGAAAACAAAGAATTAAAGATACTCACTGACAACAACTGAAAAAAATAGGAGCAAAAGCTTTTCTAAAAAATAATGTTTTTAAAAAATGCTTATTTAGCCAAGAGAAAATGCTATTTAAATATTAATCATCTTTAATCTAGAACAAACTAGATATACTAGATTAAAAATGCAGATTTGGGGTTTGACTCCCAGTTCTGTCACTGAATAGCTTTAAGTTCTCAGAAAATTGTTTTATATTTCTCTATGTCAGTTCACTTTAATTTGTAAAATGTAAATAATTAAACTGCTTGCAGAACCAGGTTATTTTGTACTTTACATGTAAGGACTCAAGAATAAACATTGGAATTTAGAAAGTACTCAATAAGGATTAGATAGTTTGTTGTTATTTCTGTTGTTACAGTCCTTCTCTGTATTTGTTGTAGAAGCCAAAACCTCAATTCCTTACCTTGTAGTTTCCCTTGTCTTATTTTTTCTTTTGCATTAATGGCAAATCAAATATATATTTTACTAAGTTATAATGTTTATTATATCTGCCTTGCCCCGAGGCTTAAATTTTTTGAGGACAGTTTTATTATTTTTGTTCACTGCTCAATCTAGGTCAATACCTGACACATAGTAGGTGATCAATAAATAATTTTAGTGCATTGATTTAAAAAACTCTGATTATTTTTATCTTTAGATACAGAAGATATTAAAAAAAACTATACCAGTCATATCGTCTTCTTTTTATGAACAGTGATTCTCAATTCTGACTGCACATAAGAATCACTTGTGAGTATTTTTGTAACTATTGTAAATGAGATTGTTTTCTTGATTTTTTTTTCAAATAGCTTGCTGTTGGTATATTAAAATGCTAAGACTTTATTCATGTTGATTTTTATTATAATGCTTTCTAAACTCATTTATTAGTTCCTACAGTACTTTGGAGGAACTTTTAGTTGTTTCTATATGTAAGATCCCATTGTCTACAAACAGAAAGTGTAACTTTCCAATGTGGATATCTTTTATTTTTTTATCGTGCATAATTGTTCCCTACTAAATCTTTCAGTACTGTGTAGAAGTACTAAAGGTGAGCATTCTTGTTTTGCTCCAGTTCCTAGAGAAAAAGCTTTCAACTTTCCTCTGTTAATGATAACTGTGAGTGTGTCATATATGGTCTCTATTGCAATGAAGTACATTTCTTCTATACCTAATTCATTAAGAGCTTTTATCATAAAGAGGTGCTGGAGTTCATCAAATGCTTTCTTTCTACTTATTGAAATTATTATGTTTTTGTTCTTTATTTTGTTAATGTGATATATTACATTTAATTATTTGCATACGCTGAAACACCATTGGATTGTGGGATGAATCCCACTTAATTATAGTGAATGATTATTTTAATTATTTTAAGGAAGTGTAGTATATACACAATTGAGTTATATTCATTCATTCATAAAGAAGATAAAATCTTGACATTTGAGGCAACATGGATTGACCTGCACCATGTTAAATAGAATAAGCCAGACACAAAAATACAAATACCACATGGTCAATCTTATGTGTAATCTTTAACAAATGATATTAATAAGCAGAGAGTAGAAAATTGGTTACCAGAGACTCTCCCCAGGGAAGAAGAGAGAAAAGTGGAGAATGGGGAGAGCTTGGTCAACAAGTACAAAATGAAAATGAGGTAGGAAGACTAATTCTGTTTTATTGCACAATAGAGTGATTATGGTGAACAATAAAATATATACAAAATTGCTGGAGCATAGGCTTTTGAATGTTCTCATCAGGAATAAATGATTAATGCACAGTGATTAATACACCAAATACCATAATTTGATTAGTATATAATGTGTGTATCAAAACATGAAATTTTACTCTATAAATATGAATAGTTAAAATAAGTCAATAAAAGTATTAAATTAAAAATTTCGTGATGAAATATTTAAAAATTATTATTAGTGATAAATGGAAAAAATTGTAGTGTGTGGTGGATAATCAAACAAATTGTAGTTTATCTATAGATTGTAATAAAACTCAACAATGAAAATAATTAAATTTTGTAGTAAATAAGAACATTAATAGATCTCAAAGGCATTATATGATGTGAGAGATACCATACATAAAATACTACATACTACATGGCTATTATCTTAGTCCATTTGAGTTTCTGTGACTAAATATCATAGCCCAGATGCTTATAAATAACATGAATTTATTTATTTCTCATCGCTCTGGAGGCAGGAAATTAATTCCAAGATCAAGACACTGAGGATCCATTTTCTGGTTTATAGATGGAACTATCTAACTATATCCTCATGTGATGGAAAAACCAGGGTCGATTTTTGGAGTCTTTTTTATGAAGGAAATAACTTCATTCATGAGTTTAGTTGGTTGTTTTTTTAGGTTGGTTATTAGACATCTTCCATCTTTTTTCCTCCATTTTATTGACATATGCTTGCTTGTACATATTTTGTGGTATATGTAATATTTTGACATATGGATGCTGTCTGTAATAATCAAATAAGAGTAATTGGGATATTCATCACCTCAAACATTTGTTTTTATTTGGTGTTGAAAGAATTTAAATTCTTTTTAAAGTTGTTTTGATATAACTATAATTTCTCTGCAGTACTCTCAAATACTAGAACTTATTTATTCTCTCTAACTTCTCATCTCCTTTTTCTCTTTTTCCAGTCTCTGATAACCACTATTCTGCACTGTATCTCTATTAGATATGTTTTTTGAGCTCTGATATATAAGTGAAACTTGTGATATTTGCCCTTTTATGCCTTGTTTACTTCACTCAACATGTCCTTACATTCCATTTATGTTGCTGAAAATTGCAAGATTACATTCTTCTTTTTTAAGGCTGAATAATATATCATTTTGTGTGTGTGTGTGTATACATAATATATATTTTCTTGATTCATTTATCGATTTCTGAATATTTAGCTTTATTTTATATCTTCACAGTTATGAATATTGCTGAAATAAATGTACAATTGCTAATATCTCTTTCATATATTGATTTTCATTATTTTGAATATATACCCAGCAGTGAGAGTGATTGGTCATATGATTGTTCTAGTTTTAGTTTCTTGAAGAACTCCATATAATTTTCCACAACGGCTGTACTAACTTATAGTCCCAACAACTTTGTATGTGAATTACTATTTCTCCACATTATAAAAAGCATTTGTTATTCTTGTCTTTTTGATAAAACACATTCTAAGTTAAGTGATATGATATCTCCTTGTGGTTTTGATTTAAATTTTAATGCTTCAATTTTCTGTATGTTGACTGTAAGTTTATTATAGATGGTGCTTACTATTTTGAATTATGTTCCATCTATGCCTAGATGCTCAAGACTGACCAAGAAAAAGAGAGAAAAGACCAAATAAACACAATCAGAAATGCAGAAGATCAAGTCACAACTGAGCCTGAAGATGTACAAAAGATTTCAGAGATTACTATGTACACTTGTATGTAAACAAATTTGAAAGCCTAACTGAAATGGAGGACTTTCTGACATCACAAAGCCTTCAGATTGAAACAAGAATAAATTGAGATCCTAAATAGACCAATAGCAACACAGGAAATTGACTATGTCATAAGAAAACTACCTACAAAAACAAACAAAAAAACCCACAAAAACCTCAGACCAGATGGCTTTCCAGCAGAATTCTACAAACCGTACAAGGAGGAGCAGATACCAATCCTATTGAAAGTATTTTAGGCAATTGAGAAAGGTGGACTTCTCCTCAAATCATTTTATGAAGCTAACACAACATTGATACCCAAACCGGGTAAAGATCCTACAAAGAAAGAGAACTACTGACCAATACTCTATTCCAGGTATGGCAAGGGTTTACCTATTGTGATAAATTTTATACTCTTATGTGTTCTTATATTATTATCCTTTCATTTTTTTTATCATAGCACTTCTTTAAGCACTTGCTATAAGACCAATCTAGTGGTATTAAATTCTCTCAGTTTTTGCTTGTCAAGGAAGGTCTTTATCTATCTTTTATTTAAAAAAATAACTTCGCTGCATCTTGGATCTTGTATTTATTTCAACAAATTCTTCTTACTCTACGTTGTGTGTGTGTGTGTGTGTGTGTGTGTGTGTGTGTGTGTGTGTGTGTGTGTATACTTTGCTGAATTTCTCATTCATATCACGAATCATTCTTCTGATTTCATTGAATTGTTTGTCTGGATTATTTTGTATTTCACTGAGTTTTCTTAAGATTTTTGTTTTGAATGTTTTCAGGCATATTGCAAACATTCTTTCCTTTAAGACCTTTTACTGGAGAGTGTTTGTGTTTCTTTGCTTATGTCATGTTTACCTACTATTGTGTGTGTGTGTGTGTGTGTGTGTGTGTGTGTGTGTGTATTCCTACATTGCCGTCTATGCACATAACAAAAACAGTTGCTTGTTCCCAATTTTATAGATTATCTTTTATAACAAGAGGCTTTTTCTGTAAATGGATGTGTGGATGTCAGATGCATTGGTTTCGTCGATGCACTCAGTAGCATTGCCTTCATTCAGATTCTTCTACTGTAATCTTTTCCTGTGGTATCTGCAAATATCTCAGGGGTCTAGGCTGCACTAGTTTATGACAGTGGTGTTGTAGTTTTGTTGTAGATGGGGGCATTGGATTGGACTGGCTCTTGTTCAGTCACATGCAAATTGTGGTAAGGCAGCAGGTTGTATCAAGAGTTCTCCTGGAAGATGAGGTCACTTCAGGGCTGCTATCTGGTGTGGGACAGGCATGCATATGTTAAATATCTGAGTGATAATTCTATATGGTCAGTTAGGGCCACCTCTATCTAGACTTGCTGTCAAACTGGGAATGCACAGACCCAGAGGCTATGCAGGACTTTCTCTCTCTCTCTCTCTCTCTCTCTCTCTCTCTCTCTCTCTCTCTCTCTCTCTCTTTCTGGTGATCCAGCATTGCCACTTGCTGAGTAAAAAGTCAGGGACAGGTCCATGCTGGCCTGGCAGCTTCATGGGGCTTTCCTGTATTGTAGGCCCGCCTTGTTTTTCTCAGTGATGGGTACCTTGTGAGTTTGGATGTTGAGGTTTCCAGTTGTTCCTTTGGGCTTAGGCTTTGAGTAGCTAGGTTATTTGTGCTGCAGACATCCATGTGAACTTAGTAAAATGAAAGCAGGCACTCAAAAATGGAGAAATGTGTAGGCTAATGGTGCCCAGAGCAGGATGGACTCCAGATAAGGGTTCAGTTTCAAGATTGTCCGGCTTCCCACCACAAGACGGTGTTGTGTCATAGTTGCTTATATTGCAAAGGTGGAGGTGTCAGGAGAGTCCCTGCTTTGGGAGACTGCCACTCCATAAACTCCCAACCATTTACACTGGTCATAGAGCCTGTGGTGAGTAGGAGACTGTTCTGTAGCAATGACTTCTGGCATCTGTGACAATAAAGGTAACCACTGAGGGTCTCCAGATTAATTTTTTTTCCATGAGAAGAGGTCACCACTTGTACTATTCTGATTCCAGTGGGAGAGAGAGTGTGACAGAGGCAGATTACCTTGTTCCCTACTCTGTGAGTATATTCTGAGCTTTCATACTTCACAGAGGTTTTGCTGTTCTTGGTGATCTCCAGCACACTTCCTCAATAAATTCTTTCAAAATATACATTGTTTTAGTTCCTTTTTTGTGGGAGAGACAAGAGACAGGCAACTTTATTTGATTATCTTTGTTGGTATCACTCCAAGCACCAATTGTTTGAAAGGCTAGTCATTTCCCATTGGACTACTTTGCTAACTTTGTCAGAAATCAATTCACCTTATAATTAAAGGTATACTTCTAGACTCTGTATTTTTTCAATTTATCTAGATGTTAATATTTATGGCAATACCATACTTTATCATCATATTTCATAATGTCTTGAAATCATATAGGTTGAGCTTTTTATATGTTTTTTTAATTATTAATTTTAAAATTGTGTGGTACAATTCAGGGTTAGGTGTACAAATATTCATTGCACAGGTAACCTTGTTGATGAGGTGTGTCCCTCTTCTCCAGGCAGATTTCGAATACTGTCAATCCCACGTCCTCAACCCCCTCCCTCCCACAGTTTCCCACTACTGTCAATCCTTTTCCTATAGTATTACAGTAGTTATTCAAGGTCCACTTATGAGTGAAAGCATGTGATACTCAGTTCTTTGTTTCTGTGTAAGATCACTCGGTATTATAGACTCTAATTCCACCCATGTTGCTCAAAAGTTCATGATTTTGTTCTTCTCTATGGCTGCATAATATTCCATTGTGTATATAATGCTGTGATAAACATACATGTGCAGGTATCTTTTTTGTCGAGTGATTTGAGTTATTCTGGGTATATTCCCAGTAGGGGGATTGTGGAGTCATATGGAAGGTTGATTTTTAGAACTTTTAAGAATCACCACACTGTTTGCTACAAAGGTTGTACAACTTTACACTCCCACCAACAGTGCAGAACTGTTCCCTTTTTACTACATCCTCCCCAGCATCTGTTTACATGTTTTTAAAATTGTCTTGGCTATTTGAGAAAATTTGTGTTTTACATATAAATTTTTAGAACTACCTTGTCAATTTCTTCAAAAAATAACTCACGATGTTTTGGTTCAAATTTTCTTGAACCAATAGGTAAATTTAAGGCAAATAGACCATCTTAACACTATCACATTTTCCATTATATGAAGATTGCATATTTTTTCATGTATTTGGGTCTCTTTTGACTTCTCTCATTAATGATTAATATTGTCCATTACACAAATTTTAAACATATATTTTATAGATGTCCCTGTTTGCTACACACATTTTAATGTTATTTTGTAGTGCATTTTCAGAAGTTTTAGTTTCTAATTGTTTTTTGTTAGTCTATAGAAATATCATTAATATTTATATATTGATCCTGTATTTGTAGACCTTGCTAAAACCCACTAATTCTTTGAAACCTACTAATTAACTTTAGTAGGTTTCAAATAATTGAAGAAAAGAAGGGAAAAGAGTCTTTCACACATACACATATATTTGCCATTTCCAGTGATCTCCATTTATGCCTGCAGATCTTAATTTCAATGTTATCTTTTTTTCCCTTGTGCCTGAAGAAATTACCTAAGTTTTTTTCTTTTAGTGTGGGTGTGCTGGTAATGCATTTTCTCAGATTTTGTTTATGCAAAAATATCTAAATATTATCTTCCTACTTAAAATTATTTTTAGATATAGGATTCAAAGTTGACACATTTTTTCAGTATTTTAAACTTCATTACATTGACTTCTGGCATCCACTTATTACATTAAAATTATTTAGAATTATTAATTTTAGTGTTAATAAATACCATAAATACCAATATAAGTACCAAAATAACATTTATTATTGTGTATAAATCCTTCCCAATACTTGCAGAAGATTTAAAAATTTTCTCTGTATATTAGATTTTCAGAAATTTAATGGGAACTGCCTGTGGCCTGGGTGGGCTGGCAGCTAGAGTGGGTGCAATAGCTGCCACCGCCCCTATCATCTCCTCCACCGAGGCTGCTAGCTGCTGCCCAGGGAGAGCCAGGCATGGCCACTGGGGCTGCCATGGAGCCCAACTCGTTGATTGAGGACAAGACCATTGAGCTCATGTTACTGAAGTGCGTGTTTGAGATTTTGTTGAAGAAATCTGGATACAGTAAATGGAAAGAATCTTGGAAGCTGCTTGACCGCTGTCTGTCCTCAGACTAGTTTGAAAGAGATTACCCCCGTTCATTCTAGATTGGTGGATCTGAGGTATAAGATATTTCCCAGATAAGTAATGGAACATCGTCTGTGATCGTCTCCAGAAAGAGGCCATCAGAAGGAAACTACCAAAAAGAAAAAGACTTGTGTATTAAATATTTTGACCAGTGGTCTGAATCAGATCAAGTGGAATTTGTGGAACATCTTATTTCACGAATGTGCCATTATCGGAATGGACATATTAACTCTTACCTGAAGCCCATGTTGCAGTGAGACTTTATTACCACCTTACCAGAGTAAGGCTTAGATCATAGCAGAAAACACTCTTTACTACCTGGATGCCAGATCTCTGTGTGCAGCAGAACTGGTATGTAAAGAATGGCAATGAGTAATCTCAGAAGGGATGCTTTGGAATAAGTTTATTGAACGAATGGTACACACTGATCCCCTGTGGAAGGGCCTTTCAGAAAAGAAGAGGGTGGGACCAGTACTTAAAAATACACCCACAGATGACCTTCCCAATTCATTTTGTAGACCATTATACCCAAAGATTATCCAGAATATAGAGACTATAGAAACTAACTGGCAGTGTGGATGACACAACTTGCAGAGGATTCAGTGCTGTTCGGAAAATACTAAAGGTGTCTACTGTTTACAGAATGATGATGAAAAAAATTATTAGTGGCCTACGAGATAAATCTATTAAGATTTGGGATAAAACTAGTCTGTAATGTTTGAAAGTGTTAACAGAACACACGGGCTCTGACCTCTGTCTCCAGTATGATGAATGTGTCATTGTAACTGGCTCTTCAGATTCTACAGTGAGAGTCTGGGATGTGAACATGGGTAAAGTGCTGAACACACTTATCTACCACAATGAGGCTGTGCTGCACTTATGCTTCAGCAATGAACTCGTGGTGACCTATTCTAAGGACTGCTCCATTGCCATGTGGGACATGGCTTCTGTCACCAATATCACTTTACCCCATATCCTGGTTGGCCACTGTGCTGCTGTGAACGTAGTAGACTTTGATGATAAATACATCATGTCTGCCTCTAGTGACAGGACCATCAAAGTCTAAAACATGGGTACCTGTGAGTTTGTTCGTACTTTCAATGGGCACAAGTGAGGCATTGCCTATCTCCAGTACAGGGATCAGCTGGTTAATTGTGCATCATCAGATAACACCATTAGGCTTTGGGATACTGAGTGTGATGCCTATTTAAGAGTCCTAGAGGGGCATGAAGAATTGGTCTGATGCATCTGGTTTGATAACAAGAGGATTGTCAGTGGAGCCTATGGTGGGAAAATTAAAGTTTGGGACTTGCAAGCTGCTCTGGATCCTCGAGCCCCCCTGAGCACTTTTTGTTTACTGCACATTGGTGGAACATTCTGGACGTGTGTTTCAGCTACAGTTTGATGAGTTTTAAATCATCAGTAACTCCCATGATGACACTATTTTGATTTGGGATTTCTTAAATGTGCCTCTCAGTGCCCAGAATGAGACCCTCTCTCCCTCCAGAACATACACACACATCTCCAGATAACAGCCTGCACTTTTACCCATTTCAGGGTTTTTCTAGTCTTGAACTACTTGGCTACATGGCTAACAAATGCCTAAGGTAGTTCATTCACAGCTGAGTTATGAGGCTGGAATTGGTTCTAGATGCTGGGTAGATGCAAAGCAGCCTAACTCTTCAAGCACCAACATTTCTCACCTCCAATTTGGGTTCAGCTCTAAGAAGGATACCTTAGCTTTCCTGACTTCAAGGAGAGCAGAAGCCCATTTCCTCCCCTCATCAGTGGAAAACCTAATGCTTCAAGTGTAAATTGTTAATAGAAACGGAACGTCCAGTCTGTCTCACAGAAGTAAATCAACCATCAAGAGAAGACTTGGCCTCTATTTATATTGCTTTGCACTTTGGTCTGATATTAAAAAACAGCATTCTTCTTCAGTCAAATTTTGGGTGCCAAACACCTACCCAGAAGGTTCAGTGTTTTCCTTTCAGAAGTTAGCATTCTCCTTTTAACTGCCCAAGTCATTATTAATTTTGACTTGTTTTATTAGGAACATGTTGGACAATGGAAAAATCTTTCTGGATTGTTTTAGTAATATATTTTTTTGATTTACTTTCTTTCTGTACCAATTTATTTTAATTTAAAGGATTGTAAGCCAGTTATATTATCTCTCAACAGGTAATATAGCTCTTTTCTTTTATTAACTATTCTCTGTCCCCAGTCATCTCCTGATAATTGGTAGCATAATACCTTGACACATGTGCTTGCCTCCTAACATAAAATATTGTATCTGCATGTATATATAATATACATAACAGTTTAACCTCAAGGTTGCTAGAGTCAGAGCCCTGGACCTGAGACACTAATGCAGAGTGTGTTTGACTTAGCCATGGGCTCGGTTCAAGAACCTGATACCAGGGTGACATGGATGACCTAGAACCCTTCATGCAGTATTCAGAGAGTGTTTTTATTTTGTTATTGTCAGTGTGTGTGTGGTGTGTGTGTGTTTTAATGGGAATCTTGTTTTAAAATGTAAGTGCAGAAGCTCAACACAAAATGTTTTGCTGTGAGTATATACAATATAGAGGTACCATGAACATTTTTTCCTTTTTGTTCTTTTCTGCATAAGCACTCCTGAGTACTAGTGTCACGTCCTGTAGTGTTCATTGGCTTCACCTTCAAAAATCATGATTCTGGAGTTCCAGTAAGATGGCTACGGCATAGGTGGATTTGTGAGATTCTCCAAATGTGAGTTCCCAAAAAGGCTCTTACTTTTCTTCCCCCAACCACCTGCCCACCACCAGACGCACTGGTCTGAGGCCCAGGGACCTTTAGTCCCATGCAGGGCCAGATACTGAGGCCCCGGCTGCTGCTGCTCTACTATATGTGACTTCTGCTGTGTGGGAGTCCCAGGTCTCAGCTCCCTCCCTGGCTACATCATCTCACCCAGCACCCAGCATGAAGCTGCCAGTCACCCAGGAAGGCTCTGGGCGCCCACCTCTCAGAGATACCTGTCCCATTTCTGGCTGAAGTACCCTGTGAGGGACCCAGGGCTACTCTCACTGCCCACTGCCTGCCCTTTGGAGCTTTGGAGCTCAGGAGCTCTGGCCCACTCTGGCTGAGGCACTCAGTGTAGCGATCCCATGCTGGTATAAGGGAACAGCGTATCTAAGGAGGTGCTGACCAGAGGCTCTCAGCTCCAGAGGAGGGAATTCCCAACCCCCTTCTCCACCCCAGCCTGCTGGTAGTACCCCGGATCCAGCACCCAGCTGTGCAGCTGATCCCCAGTGCCTCCCAATCCAGCGTAGTCCATCACCGTGGATCGCACAGGGACCCAGATGGGACCCAGATGAGCGGAGAGAAAAGATCTGCAAAAGTGAAACTGCCACCTCGGCCATCCTCCAGGCAGATATTTACATTGCCCCACCCACCTATCAGTTGCCTCCACCTTGGTTCCTAAAGTAACGTCGCTAAACAGGAGACAAAGCCCCTCCCCTGCTGAACAAGACAAAGGCAACATCACAGACTTGCACGCTGGGAGTAAATCTAGCTGCCTGCAAGGAAAACAAAGAGGAGAGGCTGGTGATCAGATCTCCTATTTTGACTTTTGATTTTATCATTTTGACTGTTAGTTTTGCTCACTTTTGTTTGCTTCCTGATTCACACTATCTGGTTCATGATTTTATTGGTCTGTCTCTGTGTAGCTACCAGTACTCTTTAGGGAATTTTGCTCAGGTGTTTTTTTCACTTCTCTCCAGCCTTGTGTCTCCTTTTCACCTGTTAGTTGGTATGTATGTCTGTTTTCCCTCTCACTCTCCTCACTTTCTAACTTCCTATTGACCCTCCCCCTTCCTCCATTATTTTCCTCCTCTGTACCACCTTTTCCTCCATGGAACAAACCTACATACCACTGCACAGACAGATTATAAGGCAGTGGGAAATAGGTTCCAGTGTGCTCATACACCTGGTGGTGGATGCTGGAACCAGCATATAGATTCTGAATCACAGCTTCCCCCTCAACCTAAAAACTACAAAAAGTACAGCTTGCAGTCCACACCCCAACCTCAAAAGTGAACAAAACCAGAGGACTCTCATAAGGAAGAACAGGAGACTGCACAAGTGAACAAAATCAATCCTACCTTCCCTGAAAAACAGAATTAAGGAAGGGGAGGGAAAAGGGGAGAGAGATAAAAGTCTACATAAATGAAGAAAAACCAAAAGAAGAATATGGGTGCCTCCCTGCCCCCTGGGAGGGCAGACACTGAGAAAACTGACTTCGGAATGCAAACAATGAAGAGCCCACAGAATGACTGGTCCCAAACTACAAACCTAGATATCAAGACATTAATGGAGAGATTAAAAAGAATTGAGGAGAGACAAGAAGAAACTAGGAAGGACCTGATATCTGAGATAACAGTAATAGAGAATACTGTGAATGAAATAAATAACAAACTGATAAGCATGGAAAGCAGAATTACCCAAGTAGAAGAAAGAATCTCAGAGCTTGAGGACCAAAATATAGAACTAAGCCAAACTCTTAAAACACAGAAAACAAGCTCAAAAAGACAGAACAAAATCTTCAAGAGATGAGTGATTACTTCAAGAGACCGAGACTAAGAGTAATTGGCATTCCTGAGGCAGAAAGAGAGACAGAGACCACACTGGAACAAACTTTCCATGAGATCATTTAAGAAAACTTCCCTTATCTAAACAGTGATGCAAAAATTCAAACACAAGAGATTCAGAGAACCCCTCCAACACAACAAATGAGAAGACCAACTCCTAGATACATAATAATTTGCCTAAACAAAGTAAGCATAAAAGAAAAAATCCTAAAGGCAGCAAGAGAAAAAGGCCAGATCACCTACCATGGAAGACCAATTAGACTAGCAGCAGATTTATCTACAGAAACCCTGCAGGGTATGAGAACTTGGAGCCCTATCTTCAAAGTCCTAAAAGATAAACAATTTCAACCAAGAATAACCTATCTGGCCAAGTTAAGCTTCATCAGTGAGGGAGAATTAAAATCGTTCCCAGATTTCCAATCCCTAAGAACTTACACTGTCACCAGACCACCTCTTTATGAAACACTTAAGAAAGCATTAAACACAGAAGAAAAGGAAAAAAGAACAACGTTCTTCACAAGAGTACAGGAAAAAGAATAAAATACACATGAACCAACGCCCAAAACCAAAAGAAAGACAAAAAACCAAGTGGAAGAACAACTCTATAAGAACTCTATGATAGGGATGAACTCTCACATTTCAATAATTAACCTGAATGTGAATGGACTAAATGCACCACTGAAAAGACATAGAATGGCAAAATGGATAAAATATCACCAGGCAACAATATACTGCCTTCAAGAGACCCATCTCACTAGAAAGGACATACACAGACTCAAAGTAAGAGGATGGGAAAAAATTGTCAGGCCAATGGAACATGAAAGAAAGGAGGAGTTGCCATCCTAATTTCAGAAAAAATACCATTTAAGCTATCAAAAATTAAAAAAAATACAGAGGGCCACTACATAATGATAAAAGGTTCACTCCATCAACAAGAAATATCTATCCTAAACATATATGCACCTAACATGGGTGCACCAACTTTCATAAAGCAACTTCTAGAAAAACTAAAGAAAGATATTGACTCCAACATCATCATAACTGGGGACTTTAATACCCCACTCACAACCCTAGACAGATCATCAGGACAAAAAATCAGCAAGGAGATTCAGAATCTCAATGTGACTCTTGACCAAATGGAATTAATTGATACCTACAGAACACTCCATTCAAAGACCAAAGAGTACACATTCTACTCATTACCTCATGGAACATATTCTAAGATCAACCACATAATTAGCCATAAATCAAGCATAAACAAATTTAAAAGGATCAAAATTTTACCATGCACCCTCTTGGATCACAATGGAATAAAAATAAACATTAACACCAACAAGATCCCCCCAAAACCCACAAAGACATGGAAACTAAACAGCATGATGCTAAACAACTCCTGGGTCAATGATGAAATCAAAACAGAG
>NW_007067131.1:56177-57364 GCF_000164805.1 Carlito syrichta | reverse complement strand
AGATCACCAAAATAAAAGCCCAAATCCAGGACATAGAAGACAAAAAGATAATACAAAAAATCAATGAAACAAAAAGCTGGCTCTTTGAAAGGATAAACAAGATTGATGGTCTCCTAGCTAGACTGACCAAGAAAAAGAAAGAAGAAACCCAAACAAGCACAATCAGAAATACAAAAGATGAAATCACATCTGACCTTGAAGAAATACAAAAGATCATTAGAGACTACTATGTACACCTGTATGGAAACAAACTTGAAAACCTCAAGAAAATGGAGGACTTTCTGTCATCACACAACCTGCCTATGTTGAAACAAGAAGAAATTGAGACCCTAAATACACCAATAACAATCAAGGAAATTGACTACGTAATAAGAAAACTACCTACAAAAAAATGCCCTGGACCAGATGGCTTTTCAGTAGAATTCTACAAGACATTTAAGGAGGAGCTGATCCTAATCTTACTGAAGATATTTCAGGAGATTGAGAAAGATGGAACTCTCCCCAAATCATTTTACAAATCTAACATCACATTGATACCCAAACCAGGTAAAGACCCAACAAAAAAAGAGAACCACAGGTCAATATCTTTGATGAACATAGATACTAGCAAACCAAATTCAACAACACATCTCAAAAATCATCCATCATGACCAAGTAGTCTTTATCCCTGGGATGCAAGGCTGGTTCAACATTCGTAAAAGCATAGATGTAATTAAATACATCACCAGATGTCAAAACAAAAACCACATGATAATATCATTAGATGCAGAAAAAGCTTTTGATAAAATCCAGCACCCCTTCTTGATAAAAACCCTCGAACATCCAGGCATACGGTGAACATACCTAAAATAGTAAAAGCCATGTACTAGAAATGCACAGCCAGCATACTCCTAAATGGACAAAAATTGGAACCATTTCCCCTGAAAACTGGAACAAGGCAAGGCTGCCCACTCTCACCCCTCCCCTCTTATTCAATATAGTATTGGAAGTCCTGGCTAGAGCAATCACAGAAGAGAAGACAATCAGAGGAATCCAAATAGGAAAAGAGGAAATCAAGTTATCTCTCTTTGCAGATGACATGATTGTATACCTTGAAAACCCACGAAAATCTGTCAAAAACCTCCTTACACTGATAAAGGCCTTTGGCAAAGTCTCAGGATATAAAATAAATGTGCAAAAGACAATCG
>NW_007067131.1:52293-56155 GCF_000164805.1 Carlito syrichta | reverse complement strand
GAAGATGTCCATCTTACGTAAGGCAATATACAGATTTAATGCAATACCCATCAAATTACCAGCAACATTCTTCTCAGACCTAGAAAAAAACAACACAAGAATTCATATGGAAACACAACAACCAGGAATAGCCAGAACAATCCTCAGCAAAAAAAAAAAAAAAAAAAAAAAAGCAGGTGGTATCACATTACCAGACTTCAAACTTTACTATAAAGCTACAGTCATCAAAACAGCTTGGTACCTGTACAGGAACAGGCCTATAGACAAATGGAATAGAATTGAGATTCCAGATGAGAAACCTCAATTCCTCAACCAACTCATCTTCAACAAAGCCTCCACCACCTACCACTGAGAGAGGAGAACCTATTCAGTAAATGTTGCTGAGAAAACTGGCTGACCACATGCAGAAGTTTGAAACAGGATCCCTATCTATCCCCATACACAAAAATTAACTCCAAATGGATCAGAGGCCTAAATGTAAAACCTTAAACTATAAGAACCTTAGAAAAGGAAGGACATACCCTCGTGGAAATCGGAACTGGCATCCAATTCCTGAACAAAATCCGAAACCTACAGGCCATAAGAGAGAAGATAGACAAGTGGGACCTCATTAAACTAACAAGCTTCTGCAAAGCCAAAGAAATAATCAAGAGAGCAGGGAGACAGCCTACAGACTGGGAAAAAGTATTTGCCAACTCCACGTCTGACAAAGGCTTAACATCTTGGATCTATAAGAAACTCAAATGTGCTGAAAAGAAAAAGAACAAACAATCCCATTATAAAATGGGCAAAAGATATGAATAGACACTTCACAAAGGAAGACATCTGAGCAGCCAACAGACACATGAAGAAATGTTCAACCTCACTAATCATCAGGGAGATGCAAGTCAAAACCACACTGAGATACCACCTAACTCCAGTCAGAATGGCAATTATCAATAACTCAAAAAATAACAGTTGCTGGAGAGGGTGTGGTGAAAAGGGACCAGTTCTACACTGTTGGTGGGAATGCAAACTGGTGCAACCTCTGTGAAAGCAGTGTGGCAATTTCTAAAAGCTCTAAATATCAACCTTCCATAAGACCCTGCAATCCCCCTACTGGGAATATACCCTGAAGAACTCAAATCACTCTATAAAAAAGTTACCTGCACCCAAATGTTTATTGCAGCATTGCTCACAACAGCAACAACTTGGAACCAACCATACTGTTCATCAAAAGAGGACTGGATTAAAAACATGTGGTACATATACACAATGGAATACTATGCAGCCATAAAAAAGAACAAAATCATGAATTTTGCAGGAACCTGGATGGAACTAGAGTCTATAATACTGAGTGACCTCTCACAGAAACAAAAATCTGAGTATCACATGTTCTCACTCATATAGTGGACCATGATCATCCAACTTAATACCATAAGAAAATGACTGACAGTGGCGTGAAACTATGGGGGGGGGAAGGGAGATGGGATTAACAGTAGTAAACATCTGTCAGGTGACGGGGAGACACCTCTTATCAACAAAGGTGCCTGAACAAAGCATATTTGTATACCTAACTCTTAACTGTACCCCACAATATCATAATAAAAAATATTGATTATAAAAAAAAGAATGCTCCAAACAACAACAACAAAAAAATCATGATTCTGTGCAGCCATATACTGGGAAGGGAAGAGCAAGAAGGCCCCACTGACTGAGTTCCTGATCCTGCTCTGTGTTGGAGCCCACTAAGCAGTCAGGCCCACACCAAGGGAAGGGCACCCCTGAAAGTCCCAAGACCATGGTCATCTCTAGTGTCTCTGCAACTGTGGCCTGGCAAGTTCTCAGAGCTCAGGTGTTCTCACAGCCACATGTGTGAATGACTCTGTCCCACCGACATGCGTGGAAGGACAGGCATTGGTTGTCACTCCCCCCTTGACCAGTATGATGTTTTGATCACCCCTTGCCATTGTTTCCAAAGATCAGGGAATGTCAGTAACATTGTAAAGGATGAATACACAACCTCCCATGCATCCAGCCTCTTCCTGGGATGCACATCAACTCCCCAAGGGAAGGCCCCCGGGTTTGCAGTGTCCCTTGCATTGAGAATGGTGTGGGGATCAATATGTGTGTCTGTGATTTGTTTATGGAGTTGGCTTTGCTTTTTGGTTTTCCTTTTTATAAAAAAAAAAACGGTTCCCTGCCACGTTCCTAAATTAATTTCTGTTTTGGAAAGGCTGAGTCTCAAAGTATAAAGAATAAACACCATTCACAAGATAGATGTTGTAAGCTTGACAGTGATTGTGAAAGCAACGCAGCTTTGACCACTGTCCATCTTAATACCAAGCTGGGTAAGAAAGCCCAGGGAAGAGGGGAGGGAAGGGAAGGAGGCAGTTCTTTTGAATGAATGGATTTTTTGTTGTTGTTTTGCATGTTTAATATAGATGTTCCTTTTGTTCTTTGGGAGATCATGGCCTTTGAATAGGCACACAATGTTTGAATAGTGCCTACTAAATTATAGCAGGGGACTTTTCCACCCAAGGAATTCTGACTTTCTGGGATTATAATGGTACTTCCCAGTCATACTCTGGACATTATTTTGCTAACCATAATTGAGCAACTGTAAATTACTGCTATATTAATGTTTGAAAGCACTGGGGTAGTCCAACTCTAACTTGTAATTAATTATACTTGCCAATTATCTGTTTGAAATAAATTTGTGTCTGAACAGCTATTGAAATTGTTAAATTGTACAGGTATTATTATTATTATTATTATTATTATTAAGTTGGTATCTCACTCTGTCACCCAGACTGGAGTGTAGTGGCCGCTCCCGGCCACTACAGGCTCAACCTTCTGGGCTCTGGTGATCCTTCCGCCTCAGCCTTCTAAATAGCTGGAACTACAGGTGCGTGCTACCACATCTGGCTAATTTTTTTATTTATAGTAGAGATGAGGTCTTGCCAAGTTGCCCAGGCGGGTCTCGAACCCATGGGCTCAGGCAATCCACTCACCTCAGCCACCCAAAGGCATGGGATTACAGGCTGAGCCACGGAGCCTGGCTGTACAGGTATTATTAATGACAACTTTGTACTATGGAATGTAATAAAAAATGAAAAGTTTGGAAAAAAAAGAAATTTAACTATATGTAAAAGTATTTTTAGTTTTGAATATAATTAAAAATTTTTGTCATCTCATTAATAGATATTGTTCCTTTCCCCAAACTCACGATTAGACATACATTTTACAAAAAAATCCTACTTTTTTCCACGAATATGTAGGGTTTATAAGTCAAATTTATATATTTTCTATTCAATTCATCTTCCACTCTGAGGTGAACTGTCTCCTGGGCATTCCATTTTATAACAACAGCTTTCCATTTGTTGATTTTACATATTGTGCTCATGCATGGTACATTTTAAGATATTTAACTACTGATTTAAGATGTCTAAAATCCTATCATTTGGACTATTCTGGTCTTTTATAAATGCAAAAGTAGGTTCAGTGTGGGGGGCAACCCCTGCAGGTTTTGGGGAGTCCCTGAAAAGATGTGGCAGTGGCGGCAAAACTGAAAGGGATAGATAATAAAAGAAAGAAAGAGATGGGGGGAGAAAGAAAGAGACTGGACTCTGTCTAGTGCAGAAGCTGGTTATTGGGACAAACCGTAAGTCTTTTATCTCAAATTTTCACAGGTTAAATCACAAGACTTTCACGTGAACACAAAGCCAGGTGGATGAGGGGCATCCCCCACCCACCAGGCGTTTTCCCAAGCATGAGGAAGGACAATCCCAAAATTATCTCACTGTTCCTTTTGCTTGTTTAGTGTTCCTCAAAAGCAATACAATTCTAACATCATAATATTCTAATAATCAATAACTTTTAA
>NW_007067131.1:1730-51924 GCF_000164805.1 Carlito syrichta | reverse complement strand
AAAATAAACCCAAATATAAACTGTAAATTGTACTAAGGCCAAAACCACAATAGTAGAAAATGGGAACAATGGAATTTCTAAAGTCATGTTTGATCATGCTTTAACTAACATGATTCCCTGATGTTAGCATGACCTATTCTATAATACTTTCTATTAGTAAAATAAATTCAATTTCTATAATAAGTAGAAAAACACTACACTAACTGTAGCTAAAAATCAGTTTAAAAGAATACAGCCTAGTCCAAAGTACACACTAGGCCCTTAGGAATGTGGCCCAGTCCAAAGTTTGTGCTGGGCCATCTCTGGTAACTCTAGATAATCATCTATACCCTCTAAAGCTGAAAACAGCTCTCAATATGTATATGCTAATTCTACAAATATCCTTTAAATCTTATAAAGAAGGTTGTACTGTATAGAAGGCTCCCAAATGTGACCTGAGTTTGAATTATATCTAATACCTAAGCTGAAACCGCAGTTCATGGGAAACAGGATCAATGAGTTTCTAGAGTTAGCCATGCCTGTCATAGTCACAGAGCCTTCAGCTTAGGTCAGCAGAGCTCCTTCTGCTGAGTGTACCAAATAGCAAAAAAGGAAAGAGGAAATGGGCCAACAGCTCCTGAACACATCCCAGTGGTCTCAGGGTCCACAGCCCACCTTGATTTCTAACGTTCAGGTGGGCCTCCATGGACGGCTCCCAACAGTTCAGAATAGTCAAACTATTACATACATTTATATGATAGAGAATTTTAGTCCTCAAACTTAGGTCTTGCAACTTTCTAGCTCTGTAAAATATTTCTTTTTTGTACAAAGCACTGTCTTCCATTAAAGTAAAATATATTAAGATGAGACATAAGGAGAAGCTTTCTCATGCCTTATCTAAAGTAGATAGGTTAGCAACAATTAAAAAAAAAAACTATCTCAGCCTCCTAAGGTTCAAGACAACTTTTGTGACTGGCAAATGCTTTTAACAAATGACCACCTCTTCTTCCTCTCTGTCTTTTAAATCATTGCCTTTTAGAACTGTCTAAAACACAGAAGCTCTTGGAGCACCTACACTACGTCTTATGAATATGTGGAAGTCAGTTCCAATTGCAGAGCTTACTTTATAAAACAATAGCAAATGCTTTTAGGCTAAATTATGTGCTTTTTATTTTTCAGAGAAAGATGAGTGAAGAAGAGCTCTTTAGTGCAAGAGCAGTTGATTATGCAAAGTTAAAAAAGCAGTTGCTGCAATTGAGCAATTGAAAATAAAAACTATTCTTATTAACATCAAACTCCTTAAATAATGTTTTTAAATGATTTTGAAATTAAATGTCAACTCTGTAAACTTGAATTCCCTGCCTACCTACTTTTCTTCCTCCTCTTTCTGTAAACACAACCCCAGTTTCCCAGAAGGTTCAAACACAGATGGTTGCCTTATTGTGACAGAAGCAAAAATGTTATATTAATGTTTAATGGAATTAAAAATCCTCTTGGCAGCAGTGGCATATGTTACTAGTTAATTGTCTCACTGGAAACGTTCCTGCTGTTTTAAATCATGGACTTATTTTACATGCTTAATTTAGAGCAATATGAAATGTCAAATTTGTTAGGATAAGTTTCAAATTGAGTTAGACAAAAATTAGGTGTAAAGACAATTCTTTTGATAATATCTGTGAGTTTAAATAAAATGAATTGTAAAATTATTGCTGGTTAAAAGAAGCTTATGTTTGCTTTATATTCAGGCAGATTTACATAAAAATAACAGGGTGCTTCAGAAATTATCAATAATTTTAGCATCTTCTATATACGATTTTACATGATTTGTACCTACAGTGGCCTGCTACATAATAAAAGTATTTATAGGATGCAAAACAGAATAATCTGAACCTTACTTATATGATGAAAAGGAGTAAAAGGTATCTTTAATGCTTTCTTGGTAATAACTATTTGAAATATTGACTGGGACACTCTACAATTCATACAATCAGGCAATTAACATTGCAGCAAGTAACATTAGCTTTTCATAATAATTAGTGGTTTACAGGTGAAATTTTTTAAACTCAGTGAGCCATTTCACATAAACAAAATATAAAGAACATTTTGGAAAGTTGAAAATTTGCTTTTAATAAATTTTGCTTCATTAGTGTAGATCTTAACATTTCACATTTTGCCAACTCTATGTGAAATATCTTTAGTTATATTCTCTTTATCTTGAGTATCAGCTATCCTTTTAGTCATCCATAATCGTAAGAAAGCAGAAGGTAGTTTATTAAAGTGTATAGGATTCTGATTGTGGCTACTTGCAAACCAGATAAAATAACATTATTAATGTACCATATTATGGTTAGAAAAAGTTTCCAGTTCATTGCATGAATGGTGGGAGACTCAGTCCCAGACTGGTAGTCTTTCTGAAATAAAAATAGAAAGTTGGGATTCTGCATAATCCAAAGTGGTCAAAGTTCAAGGAACAGAGAGTTAAAGGAAAAAAATATACTTGAGACAGAAATTCAGAGATATTCAGAGATTCTATGTTGAATAACAGGTGAATACTCACCAGGAAATATATATGAAGAAATCACCCAGTCCCAAGGAAAGAACCACTTTAAATGAGTAAAGAAATTTTCCAAGGAGCTCACATTGGTTTTAAAATGGTGTCTGTTTTCAACAGCAAAAGTGAAAAGCCTCACAATTCAGGGAACATGAGGTGAAGTATTAGGAAGAGTCTTTCTAAAACCAAGTTTTAAAAGAATAAAAGTGGTGTCAAGTGATTTAGCCATGTTTTACAAAAATATCAAGCATATATATGTAATACATGCAGCATCCAAAATGTGAAATTCACAATACTTGACACCCAAAAGATAAAATTCAAAATACTTGACACCAAATGAAAAATTCCCAGGCCTTCAATCAAGCACAAAAATACAAACCAGGATGAGAGAAAACTCCAATCAATTAAATCTGAGAGAGAAATAACACAATTTATAAAAATGGCAGCAGAGAAGGACACTAAAATAATTATTATGACTACTTTCTATCTGTTGGACAAGGTAGAGGTAAGACTGAACATAATAAACAGTAGTATAAAGTAAGAATAAAAAATGTATGTGCATGTGTAAAATGGAAAATTGAACTTTTAGAGGTAAAAACTGCAGTGTGTAAGATTAACAATACACTTTAATTAATGACAGTATAGGCATTATGGAAGAAAATATTAGTGGAATTCAAAACACAATAACAGATACTATCCAAAAAATACACCAAAAAAGGCAGAAAAAATGAAGAGAATATTATCGAAATCTAGAATATTTTCAAGTTGTCAAACACAGGTAATCAGAGTTTTTGAAAGTGAGAAAATAGAAGGGTGTAGGAAAATATTTTTTAAAAGAACTGAACATTTCCCAAATGTGGTGAAAACTATAAACCCTCAAATCTAAGATATTCATTGAATATTCAAGAAATAAGAAACATGAAGAATACTATGCCAAGTTACATCATAATCAGCTTGTTATCAACCAGCTAGAAAGATAAAATCTTAAAAAATCTATAGGAAAATGACTTTTATGTACAAAAAAAACTAAGATAAGTTGGCAGCAGATTATTCATACCAAACAGTTCAAGCTAAAATAATTTGGAGCAAAATATTTTGTGTCTAAAGAAAAAAATTGTCAACTTGGAATTGTTTACTCAGAAAAATACATTTTAAAAATGAAGATGAGATAAAAACATTTTAAGACACATAGAACCTGAAACATTGTTTCCCAAAAACTTATATTCTGAGAAAAGTTAAATAAAGTCTTTAGGTGATGAAAAGTGATACTATAAAAATATATATCTACACAAAAGAAGAAAGAGCACTAGAAATAAATACTTAATTGAACATGTAAAGTTTTGGTTATTTATATTTTGAAGATAATTGACTAAAGAAAATTTAATAATAAATTATTACTGGGGGGGAATCGGGAAGAGGGCGGCTGAGCCAGTCAGACTGTGTGAGTCCCCTTGTGAGTGAATGTATGGAGAATTTTGTGTGTGTGCTGGTGAGCAAGTGGGCTTGTGAGTAGCTGACTGAGTGAGAGCTAGGGAGCTAGTGAGCTAGTGACCAGGGCTCTCCTGGTGCAGCTTCTGATGTCACAGCTGCTGGGCTTGGACCCATGATGTAGAAGCTGAGCACTATTTTCTTTATTTTCTTTTTTTAATGAACAAACCCCCCCTGGGAAGAAAATACTGTCTAAGTGGGGGTTTGTGAGCAAGTGGTCAGGCCCCTGGTGCAACAACTGGTGCTGTACCTTCTCTCCTTTGTCCCTGGCTCTTCCCAGGTTGCAGAAGCTGAGTGCCTTTTGTTTTTTTTTTAATGGACAAAAGTTTTTCTGTGAAAAAGTGGCAGGGAGAAAATATCACCCCAGGTTCTCCCTCACCATTGCAGCAAGAGAGAGACTGCTGGCTCTTGGCTTTGCCACACCACTTAAGCACCTGGCAGGGCACAAGCAGCAGGGGCTGCAGAGGGAGTCCAGAGGCAAAGTCCCACAGAAGAGGACAAGACAGGCACCCTACCACCATCTTGAAGGTGGGGCAGGAAAGTACTCCAACTTGCTCACCATGGAGCAACAGACCCAAACTCTGTGACTGGTGGATCAACTACTCAGGGATTGATCGTGACTCAGAGAGAATATCCTGAAAGCACAAACTTCATAGGGACCTGAGGAGTGATGAGTTCCAGGGGCCCAACTCCCTTCCCTGATCCAGCCACAAGACAAAGGTTGTGCCCATAAAAGGACAAGTAACAACTCCAAAGAGATCAGTGGTTAGTCTGGGGCTGATCCAAACCCCCTCCTTCCCAGCAATCCTCTGAATGTCAGACCCACACAGCTGGGCCAAGACTGAGAGTGACAAACCCAGGTGGAGCCTGGACATCAGTTGCTATAGAAAAACTCCATTCCAGGGTAGGCCTGGCTGGGGCACCCGCCATGAGTACCTACCTGGGGAAGAGACAACCCTGTACCTCCCAACAGGAGGGGATCTCCCTGACAATATTATAGTGGGAGAGGAGGACTGCAGTCCTACCCACCTCCACTGACCCTTCTCCTTCCCTACTTCAGACACTGAGAGAGTGAAAGAGGCGGATCTGTAGGAGAGACCTGATTAAAGGAACAATTACATAGCCTGCTACAAGAGGGCAAGTTTTTTGTTTTTTTTTAATTTTCAAGTTTTTAATCTTTAAAATTTTTTTTGACTGGTTGCTTGTTAGTTCATGTATATTTTAAATATTTTTTCTTTGTTCATGAGTGTGTATGTGAGGGTTTGATCTGCATCCTCCCCCCCCAATTTTTTCTTCTTTACTTTTTCTGTTTCTTCTTTTATTTGTTGTTTTCTGTTTATGTGTGTATGTGAATGATTGAGTGTTAATTTTTCAATTTTGTTGTTGTTGGTGGTTTGCTTTTGCTCTTTTCTTCTTATGGATTTTTTTTATTTTCATTTTTTATAGTTTAAGATGTGTGTCAATATGGTGTGAGGATTTGACCTGAAATCCATTTTTTGCTCTTTTTTCCCTCATCTGGTCTTTTTTCCCCCATCTGGTCTTTCTATTTTTCATCTCTATTCACTTTGTGCTAGGCATGTGTGTGTGTGTGTATTTAGTTTTATGTTGTTGTTGTTTGTTTTGTTTCACTTTGTTGTTATTCCAGTCTGTTTTGGGATGTGTGTGTATGCCTCTGTGTGTGTTCAATTATTTTTTGCATTGGTTTCTGCTTTACATAATCAATACAGTGGCAATGGGGAGTGGGTCTCTGGGAAAACATGCCACAGTAAGTGAATATTGTAATTTGCAAGTAGTTACTGAATCCTAGCACCTGATCCCCTACTTTATTAGAATTTCAAAAGCTATAAGAGACAGAAAAACTTTCCATCCACCATCCAATTACATAATAGAACAATCTAAAGCCCGGATCATGGAAAAATAAAGGACTGAGCAAACATCAGAAGGAAAAGTCACTCCCATTGACACTAAATAACAGAATTAAAAAGAAAAACAAGAGAACTGTCACAAATGAGGAAAAAGCAAAAGAAGACCTCAGGCAATTTCAAGTGTACCCCAAACAAAACTCTTGAAAAATCAGACCTCGGTGCCCAAACAATGGAAGTCACCAACGACTGTATCCAGAATATGACATGGATTAAGGAAAGAATAGAAAAAGGGAATAAGACTCAAGAAAGACAAGATGAAACACTGAAACAACTTGTAACAGAGATTTTGGCAATAAAAAATTGCATCCAGGAAATAAATAACAAGATGACAGGCATGTAAAGCAGAATTAATCTAGCTGAAGAAAGAACCTCAGAGCTACAAGACCAGAACTATGATTCAACTCAATCTGTAAAATATGAAGAAGACTCAGAAAGAAAGAATAAGGCCTACAAGAAATGTGTGATTAGATCAAGAGGCCAAACCTACAACTGATTGGTATCCCAGAGGAAGAAAGGGAAATAGAGAACAACTTGGAGCAAGTATTCCAGGAGGTAATCCAAAAAATCTTTCCCCATCTCACCAGATGTGACCAGTCAAGCACAAGAGATACAGAGAAACCCCTCAAGACATCAAATGAGAAGACCAATCCCAAGACACATAGTAATTCACCTACACAAAGTAGGCACAAAACAAAAATTTCTAGAGGAAGCAAGAGAGAAAGATCAGACTACCTGCCAGGAAAAACCAATCAGAATAGCAGCAGACCTATTGGCAGAAACACTACAAACAAGAAGGTACTGGAGCCCTATATTCAAAGTCCTCAAAGATAAACAATTTCAACCAAAAATTTCCTACCCAGCCAAGCTCAGCTTCATCAGTGACAGAGAATTAAAATCCTTCCCAGTCATTCAATCCCTAAGAGATTATGCAGCTTCCAGACCCGATATACAGGAGACACCTAAAAAGGTATTAAGCACAGAAAAAAAAAGAAAAAAGAATGACCACATACTTTGAAAGAGAACAGTAGAGCACAGAATCAGCAGAGAATACAGTGCAACAAGAAACTTGAAACCACACACATACGTTAACACCAAAGGCAAAAGAAAACAAGCACCAAAGAAAAAACTTTATAAAAACTTTGTGACATTGATAAACAATCATATTTCAATAATCGGCCTGAATGTGAATGTAATAAATGCACCAATGAAAAGACACAGCATATAAACAGGATGAGAAAACATGACCAAATTATTTGCTGCATCCAGGAGACTCATCTCACTACAAGGGATGCACAAAGACACAAAGTTAAAGAACAGAAAGTGACTTTCCAGGCAAATGAATCACAAAAGAAGGCAAGAGTTGCAACATTAATATCAAAAAACCAAATTTTAAGCTATCAAAAAAATTAAAAAGATGCAAAAGGATACTACCTAATGATAAAAGATTCAATCCACCAACAAGAAATATCCATCCTAAACATATATGTGCCCAACACAGGAGCACCAGGATTTATAAAGCAACTACTAAATAAACATAAAAAATATATTGACTCTAACACTATTATAGCAGGGGACTTGAATACTTCACTAACAGCCCTAGATAGATCATTGAGGCCAAAAATCAACAAGTGGATCCAGAACCTAAACTTGACACTCGACCAAATGCACTTAATAGATACCTACAAGTTAATCCACCAAACATTCACAGAATATACATTCTACTAATCACCATATAGAACATGCACAGAGATTGATCACACCCTTGGCCATAAATCAATCATAAACAAATTCCATAAGGTTGAAAACTTCCATGCACATTCTCAGAGCACAGTGGAATAAAAATAAATATCAACACCAGCATTTCTCCAAAGTCCACAAAGACAAGGACACTAAACTACATGATGCTGAACAACTACTGGGTCAACATTGAAATCAAAGCAGAAAATAAAAGATTCCTGGAAACAAATGAAAATGAAGAAACATCTTACAAAACCTCTGGGATGCCATGAAAACAGTTCTAGGGTAGAATTTATATCTCTATGAGCACACAACAGGAACACAGAAAGATCAAAAGTGGATAGCCTAATAAATCACCTAAGGAAGCTGGAAAGGGAAGACCACCAAAACTTCAACACTAACAGAAGAATCCAAATCACCAAAATAAGAGCCTAAATATGGAACATAGAAGACAAGAATATAATAGAAAACATCAACAAAACAAAAAGCTGGTTCTTTGAGAAAATTAATAATATTTATAGACTGAAATGGACTGAAAACGAGCAGAATTCTACAAAACGTACAAGGAGGAGCTGATACCAATCCTATTGAAGGTATTCCAGGTAATTGAGAAAGATGGAATTCTTCCCAAAACATTTTGCCAAGCTGACATCACATTGATATCCAAACCAGGTAAAGATCCAACAAAAAAAAGAGAACTACAGGCCAATATCCCTTATGTATATAGATGCAAAAATCCTCAAAAAGATTTCAGCAAATTGGATCCAAAAACACATCTCAAAAATCATCCACTATGACCAAGTAGGCTTCATCCCCAGGGTGGGACTGGTTCAACATTTGAAAGAACATAAGTGTAATTAAATACATCAACAGATGTAAAAACAAGAACCACATGGTATCATTATATGTTGAAAAAAGTTTTGATAAAATTCAGCATCCCTTCTTGATAAAAACCCTGAAATACCTAGGTATAGAAGGAATATAACTAAAAATAGTAAGTGTCAACTATGATAAACCCACAGCTAACATATTGCTAAATGGAAAGAAACTGGAAACATTTCTCCTGAAAACTGGAACAAGACAAGACTGCCCACTCTCACTCTTCCTGTTCTACATTTTGTTGGAAGTTCTAGCTTGGGCAATTAGACAAGAGAAGGGAATTGGGGGTATCCAGATAGAAAAAGAGAAAGTCAAGTTATCCCTCTTTGCTGATGATATGATCCTATATCTTAAAAATTCAAGAGAGGCTGAGGTGAGTGAATTGCCTGAGCCCGCGGGTTCGAGACCCGCCTGGGCAGCAAGACCTCATCTCTACAATAAATCAAAAAATCAGCTGGGTGTGGTGGCGCATGCCTGTAATTCCGGCTACTCAGAAGGCTGAGGTGGAAGGATCACTGGAACCCAGCAGGCCGAGGCTGCGGTGGCCGGGAGCGGCCACTGCACTCCAGTCTGGGCAACAGAGTGAGACTCCAACTCAAAAAAAAAAAAAAAAAATCCAAGAGAATCTGTCAAAAATCTGCTTGCACTGATAAAGGACTTTTGCAAAATCTCAGGGTACAAAATAAACATGCAAAAGATAGTTGCATTCCTATACACCAACAACAAGCAGACAGAGACCCAAATTAAAAGCACATTTGTATTCACAATAGTCACAATAAAATGAAATACCTCAGCATCTTCCTAACCAGAGAAGTGAAAGACCTTTACAATGAGAACTACAAAACACTGCCAAATAAATCCAAGAAAACACAAACAAATGGAAAAATATTCCATGCTCAAGGATAGGAAGAATCAACTTTGTTAAAATGTCCATCCTACTAAAGACAATCTACACATTCAATGCAATACCCATTAAGTTGCCAACATCATTCTTCTCAGACCTGGAAATGACAATACAGAAATTCATATGGAAACAGAAATGACAACAAATGCCAAAACAATCCATAGCAAAAGAAACAAAGCAGAAGGTATCACATATCTAGACTTCAAATTTTGCTATAAGGCTGCAGTAATCAAAACAGTCTGGTATTGTTACAAGAACAGGCACATAGACCAATGGAATGGAATAGAAATTCCGGAAGCAAAGTCTTAATTTCTCAATCATTTCATCTTTGACAAAGCCTCCAACAACAACCGCTGGGGAGAGGATAACCTATTTGGTAAATGGTGCTGGGAAAGTTGGCTGATCACATGCAGAAGATTGAAACAGGTCCCCTGCCTATCACATTACACAAAAATTAAACTTAAATGAATCAAAGACTGAAACATAAAACCTCAAACTATAATAATCTTAGAAAACGCAGGATATACCCTTATGGTAATTGATACTGACAACCAATTCCTATTCAGAACCCTAGATACCCATATCTTAAAAAATAAGATAGACAAGTGGGACTTCATCAGACTAATGAGGTTCTGCATAGCAAAAGAAACCATCTAGAGAGCTGGGAGACAGCCCACAGAATGGGAATAAATATTTGCCTACTGTATATCTGACAAAGGTCTAACACCTAGGATCTACAAGGAATTTAAATACGCTGAACTGCAAAAAAAACAAACAGTCCCATTAAAAAGTGGGCAAAAGACATGAATAGATACTTCTCAAAAGAAGGTATAAGGCCAACCAACAGACACATGAAAAAGTACTCAACTTCACTCATCATCGGAGACATGCAAAACCACATTGAGATATCACCTAAGCCCAATAATAATGGCCACTATTAATAAAACAAACAACATATTCTGACAAAGATGTGGAGAAAAAGGAACACATTGATGGTGGGAATGTAAACTAGTACAACCTCTTTGGAAAGCAGTATGGTGATTTCTGAAAAAACTAGATATTTACCTTCCATATGACCCAGCAATCCCCCTATTGGGAATATAGCCAGAGGAACTCAAATCATTCTACAAAAAAGATACCTGTACACGTATGTTTGTTGCAGCTCTGTTCACACTAACAAGAACATGGAACCAGCCATGTTGCCCATTGAAGCTGGACTGGATAAAAAAAATGTGGTACATATACACAATGGAATATTATGCAGTCATAAAGAAGGACAAACATGGACTTCACAGCAACTTGGATGGATTTAGAGTTGATCACACTCAGTTATCTATCACAGAAACAAAGAACAGAGTACCATATGTTCTCAGTCATAAGACTTTGAACAATTATAATACTATAAGAAAGGAATTGGCAGTAGTGTGAAACTGTCAGGGGAGGGGATGGGATAGGCAGTTGAGGGAAACTGCTTGGAAAGGGAGGGGCATACCTCATCAAAAAGGGTACCTGCATAATCAACATTTGTATACCTAACCCTGAATTGTACCCCATATCTTTATAATAAAATAATAAATAAAAATAAAACAATAAATTATTATTGGATTTATTATATGAAATATAAATTTATAAGGTTATTATACTATAAGTGCAGCACTATATCACTTAAAGGTTGATTATGAAGAGTTAAGATATAAATTTATAAGGTTATTATACTATAAGTGCAGCAGTATATCACTTAAAGGTTGATTATGAAGAGTTAAGATGTATACAATTAACACCATAGCAACCACCAATGTTTGAAATATAGTTAGAACTAATAATTCTACAGGTGACAAAAATCATAAAAGCGTTTAATTATCCAAAAGTAGATAGAAAAGAGACAAACAGAAAACAAATAAGAAAATGATGGATTTCAAATGAGTGATAATATTTTTATTAAATATAAATGGCCTAAATTCCTTATTTAAAAGGTAGATATTGTCAGATTGAGACAATATAAATTCATTGAATTTTTTAAAAACAACTAAATTCCATCTACAAGAAATGCATTACACATATAGAAAAAAACACCTTAAGGTAGAAAAAAATATGCCATGTAAACACTATTGAAGTGAGAAAAGTGGCTATATTAACACTAGACAATATAATAAACACAGTTAATAATATCACTGCAAAAAATACACAGAAAATCACAAAGGATATAAAAGACTTGAACAATTACTATTAAGTAACTTTGCCTAATTTACCAACAAAAGCAACACAGACATTCCCTTCATTGTACAATAAATATTTACTTTCAATACATTTTAACGGATTGAAGTCTTACAAATAATATTTTCTACAGGTCTGAAAACAGCCTGAGCAACATGGTAAGACTTCATCTCTACAATAAATCAAAAAATTAGCCAGGCATGTTAGCATGTACCTGTAGTTCCAGCTACTTGGAGGACTGAGGTGGAAGGATCACCCACTTCTAGCAGATGGATGCTGGGGTGGCCATGAGCCTGCCACTGCACTCCAGCCTGTGCAACAGAGTGAAACTCCAACTGAAAAAAATATATAAAAAATATTTTCTGAACATCATGAATTTAAATTGAAAATCAACAACCAAAAAAAGCTTGAAAAATTTCTAAATAATTTTAAATAGCACTCTTCTAAAAACTTATGCCTCAAAGAAAATCAATGGAAATTTTAAATATTTTTAGGAAATGAAACAGGAAATACTTCTCAGAATGTATGATGCTGCTATAACAATATTTAGAGAAAAATGTATAGGACTAGATCCATATATTAGAAAAAAGTAAATGATTGAAATCAATTACCTCAGCCTGCAATGTAATAAACTAGACAAAGAAGAATACATTAAACCCAAAGTAAAAAGAATGGAACTAATAAAGATAAGAGTAGCTATGTCTGGGTATATACATAATAAAAATGCACTTTTTTTGTTATAAAGATGTGGGGTACAATTCAGCGTACCCTTGTTGATGAGATATGTCCCCTTTCCCCTAGCAGTTTCCCTCAGCTGCTACTCCAACCACCCCTCCCCTGACAGTTTCCCACTACTGTCAATTCCTTTCTTATAGTATTATAATATACTGAGGAACTCAAATCATTCTACCAAAAGTTATAACACAGTGGCTGGGCTTTGGTTCTGAGCCAGAAATATTGTCTGCACTCAGGAGTTCAAGACCAGCCTAGATAACAATAGTAATACCTCATCTCTATAAAAAATAACAAAATTAGTCAGATGTGGAAGTGTTCACCTGTAATCCCACCTCCTCAGTAGGATGAGGTAGAAAGATCATCTCTGCCCAGGAGGCCAAGACTACAGTGAACCATGGTCGTTCCACTGCACTCCAGTCTAGGTGACAGACTGAGACTCCAATTTTTAAAAAAATGTTGTGGGAAGGAAAATACATTATCAAAATGGCTGACTAATCATGCACATTGCTCATCTCCTCTCCCAAAGAAGGATCAAAACAACAAATAAATAACTGCATTTCAAGTCGAATGACTAAGAGAGAACACTGGAACTCAGTAATAAAGTGGAAAAACATATCTGAGGCACACAATTACAAGATGAAAGCATAAAGAGGAAAGCAATACACTCAGTCAGAATTGCCTAGTGCTAACGGGAATTCCCTATTACATGAAAAAGTTAAGTGGTAAATTATCAGCTATTCCCATTACCACTGATGATGTCAGTAACTGTAGATACAAGAAAACCACACAATCCTTACAGAACCTGAGCCTAGGATATAGAGTTGCTTGAGGTTTACATAGATGCATCACTCCAGACAAGGAAAACACACTGACTACTCATTCCTGCAAAACCGTATTGCTATGACTTGACACCATTATGGGAATGAAGCCACTGCTGGAGAATACTCTAGTCTGAGGAACAATAGACCTTACATCACAACATCACAGGTCCTGGTTAACATTCAATTTCATCCACACAAATGGTTGCAGCAACATAATCTAGGCTAGACACAGTAATACAGTTGTGACTCCAGTATATAAGACCATGTAGTGCCCTACACTCCAGGGAACATGTGGTTTAGCAGAGCAGGGTGGTTCTTTCAAGACAAAGATAGCTGCTGACACAAAGACTCCTGAGTCCTAAAACTGGCTGCCCATTATCCACCACAGCCAGCAACACTGACCCCTCCAGCTGTGAAACTGTCGTGCACCTTGTGAAACCCCTGAGTACTGAGGTTTGATAGCCCAGCATGTGCTGCTGTGAAGACCACACATTCTCCAACTGAAGATGCATCATGAACTGAGCACACACCCAAGGCACAGAAGATCAGTCCACCCAGTATGTGCTGACACCAGCTACCTCACTCCCCTTAGCAACAGAGATGTCAAATGCTATAGGTGTCCCCTGGAAACTGAGGACTTGTCCACTTAGATACTTTCACAGTCAGCAACTTTGTTCCCTCAAATGGTGGAGATGCTACGCTAGGCATACAACACTCCCCCATAGCATAAACCTGAAAACCAGCCCACTCAGTGGCTCTCATTCTCAGTATAGCTGCACCGCTTCCTCCATAAGTGTCCACAATTTATGCCACTGAGGACCAGCAGGCACTGCTTACATTGACTACACCTAAAAAAAATTTACAAAGAGATTACACTTATGGTTCCATCAAGAACCAAAGCAAAAACACACTACTCAATAAATAGTATGAAACACATCTCCAGGAAAACAGTTACTTCCCTATGAAAGCTACTTTATAAAATTAGAAAAAGCAAATGTTTCACCAGAGAGGCAGACATCAATGTAGGCACAAAAGAAACATTAAAAAAAAGATACCAACAATGAAACACAATAATTCACCAGTAACAGTCTTCTCAAAAAAAAAGGCTTCTAAATCTCATTAAAAGGAATTCAAAATAATGTTCCTAAAGTAACAGTGATATATAAGAGAATGCAGATAGATAATTCAACAAAATCAGAAAAAGAAACAATTCAACAGAGAAATTCAAGAGAGATAGATATCATAAAAAGGAAGCAAACAGAAATATAGGAGCTAAAGAATTCAATGAATAAAATAAAAAATACAATTGATAGCTTCAATAACAAACAAAAACAAGCAGAAGAAATAATTTTTGAAATTGAAGTTAGTTCTTCAAAAAGAATTCAGTTCAACCAAAAATAAAAGTAAATGAAAATGAATGAGAAAAGCCTACAGGACCTATGAAAAACCATTAAGTGAAGTGAAAAAAATGTCACATAATGTGTTCTTCAGAAAGAGAATTGACAAAAAAAGACATACAAAACAATTTAATAAAATAATAACTGAAAACATTGGGTCATGTGAGAGATATGGGCACCTAAAACCACAAAAGTCAAATATCTCCAATGATATCCAACTCAGAAAAGTCCTCAATGTGGCATGTTATAGTCAAACAATAAAAAGACAAGAGAATTTTATAAACAGCAAAATAAAAGTGTCAAGTCAGATATAAGGGAAACATCATTAGCTATCAACAGATTTCTTGGCAAAACTTTGCAAAATAGCAGAGAATGGATTATTGTATTTTAAAAATGGGTAGTAAAGAATACTATACTCAGGAAAGTTATTTTTCAGAAGTAGAAAAGAAATATACTTTTTCCCAGAGAAGTAAAAATTGAGGGATTTCATCACAACCAGACTGGTCTTAAAATAAATCATTAAGGGAGTCTTACACCTTGAAGTTAAAGGATAATAAAAAGCATCATGAAAATGTGAAAGTATAAAATTGGCAGAACAGAAACATAAATGAGAAAAAAATGTGTAACAAATGTTGTCACTATAGATGCCACCAAACTGCGAATATAAACAAGAAGGATAGACAAACTTTGTATAGTTTGAGATTTACAGTATGACAGTTCATATACGATCTGAAAATCAACCTCCATACAACCCAGCAATCTCCCTTCTGGAAATATACCTGGAAGAACTCAAATCATCCCATAAAAAAGATACCCTCACAAGCATGTTTATTGCAGCACTATTCACAATAGCAAAATCATGGAAAAAACTGTGCTTTCCATCAAAAGTGGACTGGATTTTTAAAAGAGGTACATATATATGATGGAATATTATGCAGCCATAAAGAAGGACAAAATTATGGCGTTCACAGTAACTTGGATGGGTTTAGAATCTATAATACTCAGTGATCTATCACAGAAAAAAAGATCTGAGCACCACATGTACTCATAAGTGGACAATGAACGTTTATCATAACACTATAAAAAGGGATTTGCAGTAGTGGGACACTGCCAGAGGAGGGGGAGGCACATAATATCAATAAGGGTACCCAATCTTAAACCAGGTGAAATGAGGACCAAAAGAAATCCTAAACTTTACCTGTACAATGACCACTTATGTACCTAACCTTGAATTGTAACCCACATCTTAAAAAAAATTCAAATAAATAGCATAATGACATACATCAAGGTACTGGAACAACAGGAACAATGGAAACCAAAAATTATGAGAATAAAATAAATAATAAACATCACAGTAGAAATGAAGAAAATAGAAACCATAAGGCAAAAAAGACAAAAAATGCTTTTCTCAAATTATTTTTAAAATCAACAAACCATAACCAATATTAGCAAAGTATTCAAATAAATACAATTAGAAAAAATAAAATAAATATTATAATTGATACTACAAAAATTGTTTTGCAGAAGCTTTGTGACTTTATGTTTCCGCTTGTAAATCTTAGTTTTTGCTGTCTTTACTTTTGTGAACTTGGTTTTAAATTCATGGTCTATGTCAATGCCCAGGAGAGTGTTCACTAGATTTTCTTCTAAGATTTCTATAGTTTGAGGACTTATGTTATTCTTTGTGCAATTTTGAGTTAATTTTTGAATTTGGTAATAGATAAGTGTCCAGTTTAATTTCTCTGCATATGATTTGCCAGTTTTCCCAGCACAATCTGTTGTATAGGGTTTCTTTTCTCCAATGCTTGTTTTGGTTAGCTTTTTCAATGATGACTTGGTTGAAGATCAGGGGTTTTATTTCTGGGCTCTCTATTCTTTTCCACAGGTCTGTGTCAGTTTCTACCAGTACCATGCTATTTTGATTACTGTAGACTTGTAATAACGTTTAATGTCTGATATCTCCAGCTTTGTTCTTTTTTCTTAGGATTGTTTTGGCTATTTGGGCTCTATTTTGCTTCCATATAAATTTAAGTATTGTCTATTCCATGTCTGAGAAAAATGATGTTGATAGGTTGATAGGGATTGATTGAATTCATTGTTTGTTTTGTGCAGTATGAACATCTTGATAATATTGATTCTTCCAATCCATGAGGATGAGGCATCTTTCAACTTGTGTTTGTCATCTTTAATTTTTTCAGCAGCATTTTGTAGCTCTTGCTGTAGAGTTCTTTTACTTCTTCTGTTAGATGTACAAAGGGCAACTACCCCCCCTAAAAAAGCTTACCTATTAAAAAAACATGTATTTATTCTTACATGTTTAAACTCAGCCACCTTCAAAGTTCTCTCCATTTGATGCAATACACCTGTCAAGACACTTTTTTCTGTATTTAAAACCGCTTTTGAAATCATCAAATTTGATGTCTTTTAGTGCTTCAATTGTTTTTTGTTTGTTTTCTTTTTCTTTTTTTTTTCTGCCTCTACCTTATGGGCAAAACATTTCCCTTTGAGGAATTTTTTTCATCCAGGAAAACAACAAGTCATCGGGGTGAGATAAAGTGAATAGATTGGGTGGGACACAGGGATCATGCCATTTTTTATCAAAAACTGCTGAAACCTCAGTACAGTTTTGGCAGAGGTGCTCATAAATCACCCACCATGGAATGCACAAAAGTGTTGAAAGAATCTCTGAAGAAAATTTGCAAAAGTTGAATACAGTCACTCACAAGAGCACTAGCTGGTTCACTGATGTCAATGGATTCCTAGAGCACTTATGTAGTGAGGGAAGCCTGTACTACAAACAGCTCTCCTTACTGTTGTTTGGGGGGGATATCCCTTTGTACCTGAGACACATTTTTGTGGGTATTGTAAATGGGGTTGTGTTTTTGGTATGGTTATCAGTCTGTTTGAACCTGGTGTGTAGAAGTCCAATTGATTTTTAAATATTGATTTTGTATCTCAAGACTTTACTGAAGTCATTTATCAATGCTGGAAACTTATAGGTGGAATCTTTTGGATTTTCTAGGCATAAAATTATATATCCTACAAAGAAAGATCAATTAACTTCCTCTTTTTCTATTTGGAAACCTCTTATTTCTTTTTATTGCCTGATTTCTCTGGCTAGGATTTCTGGTACTATGTTAAATAGGAGTAGTAGTTCTTAGAGGGAATGTTTCCACCTTCATCTCATTAAGTACAATGTTGGCTGTGCATTTGTCATAGATAGCTCTTATTATTTTGAGGAATCCTTCAGTGCCTAGATGGTTGAAGTAAGGCTGTAGAAAAAAAGCAAATGCTCATACACTCTTAGTGGGAATTTAAACTTGCTCATCCTTTGTGGAAACCAGTTTGGAGAATTCTCAAGTAACTAAAAATAGATCTATCATTCAACCCAGCAATCCCACTACTGGCTATATACTCAAAGAAGCACAAATTATTATGCTGAAAAGACCTCTGTTCTCTTATGTTTATCACAGCAGTATTCACAGTATCAAAAATATGAAACCATCTTGTGTCCATCAAAAGTGGACTTGATAAAGAAAATGTGGCACATATACACCATGAAATAATACACAGCCATAAAAAGAACACAATCATGTCCTTTCAGCAACGTGAATGCAGCTGGAGACTATCATTCTAACCAAATTATCACAGTAAGCAAAAACTGAATACCACATATTCTCTCTCATAAATGAAAACTAAACACTGAGCACACATGGGCACAAGGATAGGAAAAACAAGCACTGAGTGACTACTGAATGAGGGAGGAGTGGGGGGGGAAATAAAAGTTGAAAAAACAACCATCAGGTACCATGCTTACCATCATGGAGGCAGACTCATCAGATGTCCAAAACTCATTATTATGCTATATATTTATGTAATAAACTTTCACATGTACCTCTTGAATCTAAAATAAAGTAACAAAAAACCATTGTTAGAGACTTGTAGGGAAAAATTCAGAAAAATATATAGAAAATGAATAAATGTCTATATATATGCAAACTATCTATTAGCATTGTAACAAAAAGAAATAGAAAACCTGAACAGACTAATAATGAACAAGAAGATTGAATCAGTAATATAAAGTTTTATACCAAAAAAATATTTAAGACCATATCTTTTTTCCTAAAATTTTCCTGAAATTTTTATTCAGAAGTATTTTTTTCTAAATATAATATTATATTATCTACAAACTAGATACATTTGACTTCTTCCTTTCCAGTTTAGATGTCCTTTAATTTTTTTTCTCTTGAATAATTGCTCTGCCTAAGGCATTCAGTACTATGATTAATAAAAGTGGTGAAAGTAAGATATTCACATGCAGAAGAATTTATCTATACCACTATCTTTCCATATACAAAAATCAACTTTAAATAGATTAAAAACTTAAATCTAAAGCCCAAAACAATGAAACTCCTAAAATAAAACATTGGAGGAAGCACTCCAAGACGGATCTGAGCAATTTTTTAAAAATAAGACCTCAAAAGCACAGGTAATCTAAGCAAAATCAGACAAATTGCATCACATAAAGCTAAAAACCTTCTGCACAGCACAAGAAACAATGAACAAAGTGAAGAGAAAAAGCACAGAATGAGAAAAAAAATTTTCAAACTTGTCATCTGACAATGAATTATTAAACAGAATACCAGGAGTGCCAAAAAATGTATAGACACATTGTAAGAGATGTCATTTACGTATTACTTTTTGAAGTTGAATTAAATTTTGGTAACAATGTTCAGTATGAAGTTCATTCAAAATGGCATTAATCAAATGAGTGCTGGCATCACCACATGACAGGTGGGACAGTCAAAGAAAATGGCAGAAGCATGGTTATATTTTGAGGAGTGCAAAACCATTTTGAAGTGGTGTTGGAAATTTGAGAACATTGGGGTACGACAACGACAATGGAGGCATGAGTATACATGTCGGAACCTCCAACATGTCCGACAATTTCTCACACCTGTGATACATTTGAGATGCATGGTAGCCTTGCACAGCAACAATTTTGCAGTAGTCTGACATAATCAGAAGTGTCTGGATGCTGATGGCAACCACTGTGAGCACCTCTTGTAATTGCAGAACTCAAATGTGACTTGTATTAATCTTTTGTTATTTATATATATTGAGTATAACTATTTAATACAGTTTTCTTCTTTCTTAAAATGTGTATACTTTTTTTGGCATCCATTGCTTATAAAGAAATCAGATAGCTCTGTAGGGAAAAAAAAGTAATCCAATTTTAAAATTGACAATGGATTTGAATAGATATTTCTTAAAATAGCACATACAAATGGCCAACATATGTATGAAAAAAATTTTAACTTCACAAATCATCAGAAAAATACATATCAAACTTATAATGAGATACAACCTTACTATAGTGAGTTAAGATGGCTTTTATCAAAATCATGAATAATAACCAACACTGGCAAGGATGTGGGGAAAGAGCAACCCTTTTACATTGTTTGTGACAAAGTAAATTAGTACAGCCACTATGGAAAACAGTATAAAGGTATCTCAAAAAACTAAAAGTAGAAGTACCATATGATCCAGCAATACCACTGCTAGGTATATATCAAAAATAAAGGAAATGAGTATATCAAAGAGATCTGAACTCCCAAGTTTATTGCAGTACTATTAACAATAGGCAACAAAAAATAAATGGATAAGGAAAATGTGATATACATGCACAATGGAATAATATTCAGGTGTAAAACATGAAATCATGTCATTTGCAGCAACAAAGATGGAACTGGAGAACATTATGGTAAGTGAAATAAGAGGTTCAGAAAAACAAATATTGCATATTTTCATTCACTTGTGAGAGCAAAAAGAAAAAAAAACTAACTCATAGAAATGAAGAGCAGAATGATGGTTAACAGGGTCTGGTAATAATATTGGCTAAGTGGGAATCAAAAGGAAATGATTAATGATTACAAAAATATAGTTATATGGAAGGAATAAGAGTCAGTAGTGCTCAGTAGCAAAATAGAATAACTATAGTTAATAATAATTTATTGTATATTTCAAATATACTGAAAGAGTGAAATTGAAATGTTCATAGCACAAATAAATGACAAATGTTTAAGGTTATGGGTATTTAAATTACCCTGATTTGATTATCCCAATGTATACTTCTATTGAAATTTCACATGTGCCCTCTAAATATGTATAGCTATTATGCATATATAATACTTGAAAGCAAATACATAAGCGAATAGTTCATGTTTGTGTATGGCATGAATTTATGCAAAGAAAAACCTAGAATATATCAAAACAATCTTAGAACTGAAAAAAAAATCAAGTAGCAGGATACAAAATCAATATACAAAATTGGTAAAATTTCTATACATTAAAAATAAACCAGTTAAAAAAATCAGGAATGTAATTTTATTTATAAGGGCCTACAAAATAAATATCATATCAAAGAATGCATTTAATCAAGTAGATGAAAGTTCTGTACAATGAAAATCATTAAATTCTGATGAAAGAGATAAGAGAGGACACACAATTTTTTAAAAGCATCCCATGTTCATGGATTAGAATAGTTAATTTAATAAAATGAACTTCATACCCAAAGTGAGCTACAGATTCAATGCAATTCCTACAAAATACCAATGAATTTATTTAAAGAAATAGAAAAGGCATCCAAAAATGTTCATTGAACTACAAAAAAAAAAAAAAAAACCTGAAAGCCAATGCAAACATAAGCAAAAAGAACAAAGTTAGAGGTATCACATTACCTAACCTCACACTACACTACCAAGCTATAGTAACCAAAACAGTATGGTATTGGCACAAAAACATATATATATATATTTGAAACAGAACAGAGAACTCAGAAAAAGACTACATCTTTACAGACAATTAATTTTTTTTTTTTTTAGTTGGAGTCTCACTCTGTCGCCCAGACTGGAGTGCAGTGACCGCTCCTGGCCACCGCAGCCTCAACCTGCTGGGCTCCAGCGATCCTTCCGCCTCAGCCTTCTGAGTAGCCGGAATTACAGGCACACGCTACCATGCCCGGCTAATTTTTTGATTTTATTGTAGAGATGAGGTCTCGCCTGCCCAGGCAGGTCTCGAACCCGCGGGCGCAGGCAATCCACTCACCTCAGCCTGCCAAATGCACGGGATTACAGGCTGAGCCACCAAGCCCGGCTCAGACAATTAATTTTTAATTAAAGCCTCACAATATATATTGGGAAATGGGCAGGTATTTTAATAAATACTATTAGAAAAAGTAGATTTTCATATGCAGAAGATAGAAAATAGACCTCTATCTCTTACAATGTGTAAAAATAAAGTCAAAATGGTTTAACTATGTAAATGTAAGTCTCCAAACTATGAGATTACTGGAAGCAAACATAAAGGAAACACTTCAAGATAATGGGTTGGGTAAATATTTTATGGAAAAAAATCTTCAAAATATGAGCAATGAAAGCAAATATAGACAGATAGGATTATATCATACTAAAGAGCTTCTATATGACAAAGGAAACAATCAACAGAGTGAAGAGACAACTTATATAATGGGAGTAAATGTCTGCAAACTATTCATCCAAAAAGGGATTGATATCCAGAATATAAAACGAATTCAAACATCTCAACAGAAAAACAAACAAAATACCGGATTTAAAAATAGGCAAATGACCTCAGTAGACATTTCTCAGTAGAAGATTTGCGAATGACTGGGAAACATATGAAGAAAAGGTCAACGTCACTCATTACCAGGGAAATGCAAATCAAAACCATAATGAGGTATCATTTCATTATAGTTAGAATGACTATTACCAAGAAGATGAAAAAACAACAACAACAAATACTGGTGAGCATGAGAAGACAAGCAGCATTGTATACATTGTTGGTAAGCATTTAAATTAGTACAACTATTATGGGATACAGTATGGAGGTTACTAAAAAAAAAATAAAATAAAACTATGTATATTCCAGCAAGTCGACTACTGGATATATGTTCAAAGAAAATAAATTTGTATGTTGAAGAGTTATCTGCACGCTCATGCTTATTTCAGCACTATTCACAATTGTGAAGATATGAAATCAATGTGTGTCCATTAATAGATTAATGAATGAAGAAAATATGGTATGACTCAGCTATTTAAAAAATAAGAATTCCTATCATTAGTGACAACATAGCTGTGCCTGGAGGACATTATGTTAAGTGATATATGGCAGGAATAAGAAGATAAATACCACATATTCTCACTCATTTGTGGATGCTAAATAATTTCATAGAAGTAGAGACTGGAATAGTGACAACAAGAGCCTGGGAAGGGTAGGGAGGTGGGAGGAACAGATAAGTTGGTTAATGAATACAAAATTATAGTTAAATGAAAGCAATAAATTTTAACATCCTATAGCACTGTACAGTGACCATGGTTAACAATAATTTATTTTGTACTTCCGAATGACTAGGGGAATACTCCAAACACAAAGAGACAATAAATTTTTGGGTGATGGCTATGCTAATTACCCTGGTTTAATCATTATACATTTTATACAATTGTTGAAATATCGCACTGAACTTCTGCAATGTGTGTAATTATGTGTCAACTGAAAATTGAGATGTCCATTCTACCCAAGGTAATCTATAGATTGAACACAATACTCATTAAATTGCCAGTATTATTCTTCTCAGACCCGGAAATGACAATACAGAAATTTATATGGAAACATAAACAACCTTGAATAGCCAAAACAATCCTTAGTAATAAAAACAAAAACAAAAACAAAACATGTGGAAGTTATCACACTCCCAGAATTTAAAGTTTATATGAAGCTACAATAATCAAAACAGCCTTGTACTGGTACAGGAATACGTACATAGACCAATAGAACAGGATAGAGATTCTGGAAGCAAAAACTCAATTTCTCAACCAACTCATCTTCCACAAAGCCTCCACCACCAACCACTCTCGGAGAGAGGAGAACCTATTCAGGAAATGGTGCTGGGAAAACTGGCTGAGCACATGCAGAAGATTAAACCAAGATCCCTACCTATCACTATACACAAAAACCAACTCTAAATGGGTCAAAGACCTAAACATAAAATCTCAAACTATAAGAACCTTAGAAAATGCAGGAGACACCTTTATGGAAATTGGAACTGGCAACCAATTTCTGATCAAACCTGAAGTGCACTTGCCATGAGATAAGATAGAAAATTGGGACCTAATCAAACTGACAAGCATCTGCAAATGCAAAGAAATCATCAAGAGAGCAGGAAGACAGCCCACAGACTGGGAAAAAATATTTGCCAACTGTCTGTCTAACAAAAACCTAACATCTAGGATCTACAAGGAACTCAAATGTGCACAAAAGAAAAAAAAAACAAATAGCCCTATTTCAATGTGGGCAAAAGATATGAATAGACACTTCTCAAAAAAAGACATATGAACTGCTGACAGATACATGAAAAAATGCTCAGCCTCAGTGATGATCAAAGACATGCAAATTAAAAACACATTCAAATATGATCTAACTCCAGTCAGGATGGCCATCATTAATAACTCAAAAAACAACAGATGCTGAAGAAGATCTAGGGAAAAGGGCGCAGTTCTACACTGTTGGGAGTGTAAACTAACACAACTTCTGTGGAAAACAGTTTGGCGATTCCTAAAAGATCTAAAATTTAGCCTTCCGTATGACCCTACAAACCCCCTACTGAGAATATACCCAGAAGAACTCAAATTACTTTATAAGAAAAATACTTGCACACGTATGTTTATTGCAGCATTGTTCACAGTAGCAAAAACAAGGAACCAAACATACTGCCTTTCAAAAGAGGAATGGATTAAAAAAAAATGCAGTACATATACACAGTGTAATATTATGCAGTCATAAAGAAGGACAAAATCACGAACTTCATAGCAACTTGGATGAACTTAGAGTCTATAATATTGAGTGATGTATCATAGAAACTAAGAACTGAGTATCACATGTTTTCACTCATGCGGACCTGCAACAATTATCATAACACTATAAGAATAGAATTGGCAGTAGCAGAAAACTGCCAAGATGTGGGGGGGAGGCGTGATTGGCAGTAGTGGGAATCTACCAGGGGAGGGGGAACACACCTCATCAACAAGGGTACCTGCGTAATGAACATTTGTATACCTAACCCTGAATTGTACCCAACATCTTTAAAATAAAATATTTATTAAAAAAATAAAATTTGAAAACAAAAATAATTACCAAAAATATATATGATAAAACCTTAATTTAGCATTATTGTATTTTTCATCCTAACCATTCTAATAATTTTAATGGTACTCATTGTGATTTAAATTTGCATCTCCATAATAACCTTTGAGAATCTTTTTATATATTTAGTATTCATCTGGCTATTTTGTGGTGTGCCTTCTTCTGCCCTTTGATTTTTTTTGGAGGGGGTCAAAATTTTGATTGCCTTTCTGTTTCTTACTGATTTGAGGACATTCTTGTATATTTTGGGTATGTCTTTTATCCATTACATTGTTTACAAATCTCTTTGGTTTGAAATTTCAATTTTTTAAAATTTTGTTAAAAATGTTTTAATGGAGTTTAAATTAGTCAATTATTTAGTTTATAATTAGCATTATTTCATCATTTAAAAAAATATTTGCCTATTTTAAGATAATAAAGATATTCTCCTATATTATCTTTTAGAATCCTCATTGTCTTAACTTTGCTATGTAAATATAGTAAACGAATTGCTTTTGTATTTTGTGTGATAGTTCAATATTCATATTTTTAAACTGCTTTATTAAAATATTATTGACACACAGAAAGCTGCAGATACTTAATATATTCAACGTGATGTGTTTGGAGATAAGTACACACCCTTAAAACCATCATCACAAATAATGCAATAAACTCAACAATCACTTACAAAAGTTTCCTCATGCCCACTTTGTTTTCTTCTTCTTTTTCTTTTGTAATGAGAGCACACGACATCAGGTTGATCCTCTTAGCAAAATTCTGAGTATAAAATACAGTGCTAATCATAAGCCTTATGTTATGTAATATACCCCCAGAACTTATTTAACTTGCAAAACTGAAACTTTGTCCCCTTTTACCAACCCCACCTCATGTTTTCTTTCTGCCACCCCTGGCAACCACTGTTCTACTCTCTGTTTCTCTGATTTTGACTACTTATATCCCACACATAAGTGAGACTATCCAATACTTGTCCTTCTATGTCTGATATATTGCACTTGAAAAAATGTCATCCAGGTTCAACTATGCAGTCACAAATGGCAATATTTCCTTCTTTTTTAAAATTTTATTTTATTATAGATATGTGGGGTACAAGTCAGGATTAGCAACACAAGCAGGTTGTGTATAGGTGAAGTTTGGATCTCCAACTGACCTTCACTTCCCCTTGTTTAGAACAAGGTATGCTTTGCGATGCTATATGCCCCCAACTCCCTTCTCTGGCACTGTCCAGTGACTACCAATCCTTCCCTTGTGCTGATGTGATTAATGTTCAGGTCCCACTTATGAGTGAGAGTATTTGGTATTCATTTATTTTTTTCTGTGGTAGATAACTAAGTATGGTGGTCTCCAACTCCATTCAATTTGCTGTGAATTCTGTGACTTTGTTCTTCTTTATGACAGCATAATACTTCATCATGTATATTATATGTATCACATTTTCTTTATCTAGTCTAATTTGATGGGCAGTAGGGTTAGTTCCATGTTTTTGCAACTGTGAATAGTGCAGCTATAAGCATGTGTGTGCAGGTGTCTTTTTGGTAGAACAATTTATGCTCCACTGAGTACATTCCCAGGAAAGGTATTGGTAGATCATATGGAAGGTCAATTATTAGCTCTTATAGGAATCACTACACTGTTTTCCAGGAAGATTGAACTAGCCTGCACTCCCACCAAAGTATAGAAGCATTCTCTTTTCTCTGCACCCAAGCCAGCATATGTTGGTTTTTTTATTTATTGATGAGGGCCATCCTTACTGGAATTAGGTGGTATTTCATTGTAATTTTGATTTACATTTCTCTGATGATAAGTGAGGCTGAGCGGTTTTCATGTATCTGTTAGCTGTTTCTATATCTTCTCTTGGAAAGTATCTGTGCATATTCTTTATCCACTTTTTAATAGGATTGTTTTTGTTTGTTTTTTCTTTCAGCTCGTTTGAGTTTCTTGTAGATCCTGGATGTTAGGCCTTTGTCAGATACATTATTAGCAGATGTTTTATATTTAGCAAATGGTGCTGAGAAAACTGTCTACATGCAGAAGTATAAAATAGGGCCCTTACCTATTGCTATATACAAAGATTAACTCTAAGTGGATCAAAGACTTAAATGTAAAACCTTGAACTATAAGAATCCTAGAAGAAAATGTAGAAAACACTCTTATTCACATTGGACTAGGCAACCAATTCTTGATCAAATCTCCAAAAGCGAATGCCATAAAAGACAAAATAAGCTGATGGGACCTCATCAAACTGAAAAGCTTTTGCATAGCAAAAGAAACCATAAAAAAAACTGGGGAGAGAGCTCACAGAATGGGAAAAATGTTTGCTAATTATGTATCTAATTTTCTTCTTTATTTAAAGCTGAATCAAATTACATCGTATGTATTTACTGCATTTTAATTGTCCATTATCAATTGACGGACATTTAGGTGTTTTCCTTATCTTGGCTATTGTGAATAGTGGTGCAATGAACATAGGAATGCAGACATCTATTTGAGATCCATGTTTGAATTCCTTGGGATATATATCCAAAGGTAGCACTACTGGATAAAATGACAAGTCTAATTTTCCATTTTTTTAGGAGCCTCATATTGTTTTCCACAGTGACTATACCAATTTGCATTTCCATTAACATTATAGATAGATTCTCTTTTCTCCAAAGTCTTGTAAGTATATTGACTTAAAATATGGTTCTTTGTACACTGCCCTCATGATCATCTTTAACATAATTCAAGTGTACATTATAATTCTGTGTTGCATGTTTTTGGACTCTAGTCTATTCTAATGATCTATTTGACTATCTTCACCTTAATTTCACACTCTCAAACTTACTGTAGCTATAAAATGAGTCTTGATATCTGTTAGTTTTTCCTTCAGCTTTGTTATTTCTGTTCCTCTGTAAAATAGACTTGAAAAATGTCTTAATTTGTCCAAAAACCTAACAGAAATTTTATTGAGATTACATGAAAATGATGGGTCAGCTTAGGAGATTTGTCATCATTATAACATTTAATTTTTAATCTATGGATATATTATATTCTTCTATTTATTTCAATTTTCAAAATGTTTTTTGGCAGGATATAAAATGCAATGGATTTTTGTTTATTGATCTTGTTACTAGCACTCTTGTTTAATTCATATACTAATTATAACACATTTTTCTGCAGATAATTTTGATTTTTTGCATATTTAGCAACGCCATCTGTGAATAATAACTGTATTATTTCTCTTTTTGAAACTCTTACTTTTCATTTCCCCTTTATTGCACAGTCTGAAACATGAAGTGCAATGTTCAATAGAAGAGTTAACAGTGGACATCTTTGCCTTATGCTAATTCATGGAAAACTTTTTAAAGCCATCTTAAAATATTTTAAAGATGTGGGATACAATTCAGAATTGGGTACATAAGTGGTCATCATAGAGGTGAAATTTGGGTCTCCCATTTATCCTTGCTTCACCTGAATTAGGATCAGGAACCCTTACTGATGTGATGTGCTCCCTCCCCAGTAGTGTCCTGCTACTGCCAGTCTCCTTCTTGTAGTATTATGATACATGTTCAGGATCCACTTATGAGTGAGAACATGTAGTACTCAGTTCTTTGCTTTTACGATAGATCACTGAGCATGATGGATTCTAATTCCATCCAAGTTGCTGCAAAATTTGTAACTTTGTCCTTTTTTATGGCTGCATAAAGCTCCATCGCATATATGTACCACACATTTTTATCCAGTCCACTTTCGATAGGCAGCTGGTTGGGTCCATGTTTTTGCTATTGGGAATGGTGCTGCAAAAAACATGTGTGTGCAAGTATCTTTTTTGGAGAATGATTTGAGCTACTCTGGGTATATTCCCAGAAGGGGGATTGCTGGGTCTCATGGAAGGTCAATTTTTCAGATATTTTAGAAATCACCACACTGTTTTCCACAGAGATTGTACTAATTAACAGTCCCATCAGCATTATAGAAATATTCCCTTTCCTCCATCATCTCCAGCATCTGTTGTTTTTTGAGCTTTACCTTTTTTTTTTTTTTGAGCTGGAGTCTCACTCTGTCACCCAGACTGGAGTGCAGTGGCCGCTCCCGGCCACTGCAGCCTCGACCTGCTGGGCTCCGGCGATCCTTCCACCTCAGCCTTCCGAGTAGCCGGAATTACAGGCATGCGCTACCATGCCTGGCTGATTTTTTGATTTATTGTAGAGATGAGGTCTCGCTGCCCAGGCGGGTCTCGAACCCGCGGGCTCAGGCAAACCACTCACCTCAGCCTCCCAAAGGCGTGGGATTACAGGCTGAGCCACCGAGCCGGCTGAGCTTTACCTTTTTGGGAAACTATTTTGCATCTTAATGAGTTGCCATTCAAATTCTAGTTGCTAAGTGTTTTGTTCATGAATGGGTGTTGAATTTTCTCATGTGAATTTTCTGCCCTTTTGAGATTCTCATGGTTGCTTACTTTACTGTTAGCTTAATTAGTTACATTTTACAATGTCAAATCAGCCTTTCATTTCTAATATGAACTGCACTTGATCATGATGCAATGTCCCTTTTACATATTATTTTATTATCTTGCTAATATATTTTGAATTTTTGTATCTATTTAGTAAGAGATATTTGCAAGTTATTTTTCTTTTTTGTTATATCTTTGTCAGGTTTTTGTGCCCTAATTTAATTAGTAAGTTCTTAATTTTTTCCTATTTTTTGAAAACATTTACAGCCATGAAGAAGGACAAACATATGGACTTTGTAGCAACTTGAATGGATTTAGAGTCAATCATACTGAGTGATCTATCACAGAAACAAAGAACAAAGTATATGTTTTCACTCATAAGCAGACCTTGAACAATTATAATACTATAAGAAAGAGATTGGCAGTAGTGGGAAACTGTGGGGGGCTAAGATTGACAGTTGAGGGAAACTGGTAGGGGAGGGAGGGAGGGTCATACTTCATCAACAAGGGTACCTGCATAATCAACGTTTGTATACCTAATGCAGAATTGTTCCCCACATCTTTATAATAAAAAAAGAAAACATTTAGGTTATGATTTGTGTGTTTTTGAAAATGCTTGCAATAATTCAGTGGTGAAGTCGTCTAAGACTGAAGTTTTCTTTCTATGAAACTTTAAATGACAGTTTTGATTTTTAATAGGTATAAAACCATTCGGATATTATCTATATTTGTGTCAGTTATATATATTGCACTCTTCTAGGCATCTATTCATTTTGTTTAAAAGTTTAAATTCATTGACAAGGTGGCCTAACATTCAGGATCTACAAGGAACTTAAATGAGCTGAAAGGAAAAGAAAAACAATCTTATTAACAAGTGGGCAAAAGACATGAATAGACATTTCCCAAAAGAAGATATACGAACAGCCAACAGATACATGAAAAAAATGCTCAGCCTAACTAATCATCAGATAAATGCAAATCAGAACCACAATGAGATATCACCTAGCTCTAGTAAGCATAGCCCTCATCAATAAATTAAAAAACAAACAAACAACAACAACAGCAACAAATAGATGCTGGAAAGAGGGTGGCAGAAAAAAAGAATGCTTTTACACTGTCAGTGGGAGTGCAGGCTAGTCCAATCTCTATGGAAAGCGGTGTGGTGATTTCTAAAGCAACTAAAAATTGACCTTCCATACAATCCAGTGATATCTCTTCTGGGAATATATGCAGAGGCACATAAAGCATTCTACATAAAAGACACCTGTACATGCATGTTTATAGTTGCACTATTCACAATAGTGAATACTTGGAACCAACTCCACTACCCATCAAAAGTGGACTGGATAAAGAAAATTTGGCAAATTACATAATGGAGTATAAAGCAGTCATAAAGAACAACAAAACCATGGAATCTGCAACAAATTGGATGGAGTTAGATACTGTCATACTTAGTGATCTTTCACAGAAGAACTGAGGACTGCATGTTCTCATTTACAACTGGGACCTGAACATTAATCAAATTAGCACAAGGGAGGGATTGGCAGTCAATGAACACTGCCAGGGGAGAGAAAAAGGAGGGAGCACATAGTATCACAAAGGGTACCTGGTCCTAACCCAGGAGAAGTGAGGACCAGTTGGAGGTTCCAACTTCATCCGTATGACGCTTGCTTGTGTAACTAATCCTGATTTGTATCTATAATTTTTTTAAAACGGCAAAGTTGTTAGGATTATCCCCTTACATTTTTAATGTCCACATGACACATGATCAGGCACCTTCCTAAAATTTTCAGTTTGCGCTTTTTTCCTTATCAATCTTGCCAGGGGCTTAACAGTTATTTTTAAAGAAAAATCTTTCATATTTTTCAACTTTTTATGTATGTTTCCTATTTCAGAAACTTCTAATACTGATTTTTATTAATAATAAAATTATTTCTTAAAAATAATTATTCTTTTTATTCAGATTTTCTTTAAATAATAATTATCTTTTCCAAATTATTGTGATGATTAATAAATTCCAATATTGCTTTTTTCTGAATTTATAAATTTATGGCTATATGTTTACTTTAATATATTAATTTAAGGCTATATATTTACCACCAAGCATGATTTCAGCTACATCTCAGTTTTATGTTTAATTTTTATTAATTTCAAAATATTTTAAAACTTGTATTGCAATTACTTTATTGAAGCTATTTAAAAATTCTATTTGTATATATCTATGTATAAGTCCTAGACAATGCCAAATAAAATATAGCCTTAATGTTAATATTATACACTCCTTACCACTGGGGTCACTTTTATCATGTGGTTACTTCCGCCATTCCAAAATTTCTTTGGATATGATTTATTTTAATCATTTTCTAACAGTAACATTGTTTCATGAAGATACATAATGTTCCAATTTCAAAGCAAATAGATGTTGAGCACTGATCAGGCATTTACTTTCAAAATCATGTATGGCTGTTTTTCTATCAAACTCTCACACCCTCCCCATTAGTCTACATGCAAAAAATACTGTTAATGTCAGCATTGCCATTGTGTTCATATTAAACTTAAGATACCATCTTTAAAAAGAGACAATGCCTAATATTATTAATTTTGATAGTGACATATAAGAAAAATTGAAGAAAGGCTGAAGTCAATTTCACTCTCCACAACAGAAATAAAGGTGCGAAATAAATAGTAACTTTACCCTAGAAGAAAATAATCTAAAGACCAGCAGCATTAAAAATCTCTCTGTTTTTGACGTTTGAGGAGTCTTAGACTTGTCTAACTCCCAACACACATCTACACACCCTGAAATGGAGCTCGCCTTTCGGAAAAAAAAATGTATAATATGATGCATGTTTAAATATATACTAACACATATAAATTTATTGAGATGCAAACAATTATATAAAAGGCAAGAATAATATATTCCAAACTATTAGTACTGGTTACTCCTGTGCAGAATATTTATGGGGACCTTAATGTTTTACTCCATCTACTTCTTGTGGCTCAAATATTGGGCAATTAGAATGAGTTTAATAGTTTCAAGTTATTTGTGAAAAATAACTTGGGAAAATAATAGTTACCATAAGAACTTATAAAAATTTACTTAGCAACCTAACATTTTGTAGCTATTGTGTTTTTTTCTGGATTACCTATCATTGTCATAGTTTTAGTAGACTGAAAGAAAAAAATTGCTACCTTTGTTCCTAAAGTCTGAGGCTGATTGCTGTTAAGCCAAATGAGCTGTTTAATATAATATATACTCTATAACAACTTTTTTCTGTTGAAGAAGCTCTGACAAATTTTTATGTTACCAGTCAAAATGCTCTGTTTGTTAAGGATTCATTTCATTGCTTTAACAGAAACCCAACTTGAAATAACATATAAAAGGTGAAATTTATTTGTCTATATAATGAAATTGCAAGTAGATCACTGGAAAATTTGGTCTTTGAGATAACTGAAATTAGGGCATTGAATGGTTTCAGAATCTCCCTTGCCTGTGTGAAAGTAATCATAATCTAAGACAGCTTCTAGACTAACCTCACAACTTTACAACCAGAGAGGAAAACAGTTCCAAAAAATTCAGTGAGTATACATTGTCAAACTATTTGAGGCTACAGATTGTTGTGAGTGTGGGGGTGATTGTTAGAAGAACCAAAATTGAGGCTAGACATAAAAATAAAAATATACCCACTAGGAATATTTCAGCGTGAATCAGAAGAGCCAGCAACAGAAATCTGGCTTTAACTTAAGAAAAACAAGGGAGAGTTATTAGATAGATATTAGTATAATTCACAGAATGTTTAAAAAATTCTAAAGTCACATATCCAAAAGGTGGATCTGACTGAAACCAAGGAATGCTTTCAGGACATTTTCTCCATGTTTCGTCTCTTAGTATCTTTGTGCACTACTTTACCTATTTTTAATCACTTTTTCCCCCCCATGGGGCAGCAGATATACCTGCTGCCAGAGATTCATGCTCTTATTTTTGGAGTTTGTGGACAGATAGGAAACACGCTATTTAAAAAAATTTTATTTTGTAAGGCTTTTTATTAGAGCAGGGGGCTTCTGTGTCTCCCAGGCTGTAGTGCTTTGGCACGATGGACTTCCTAGGTTTAGGTGATCCTTTTACCTAAATCTCCTGAGAAACTGGGACTACAGGCATCCACCACCACACTTAGCTATTTTTTTGTTTTGTTTTTTGCAAAGACAGGATCTCGTTATGCTGCACAGACTGGTCTCGAATTCCTGGCCTCAAGCAATCCTCCTGCCTCCGCCTCCCAAAGTCCTGGGATTACAGGCAAGTGCCACTGTGGCCAGCCTAAGATTATTTTTTAAATTTATTTTTCAATTATATTTTGACATCCTAGACCCAATGTGAAAACATCTTAGCAAATTACCCTTATTTTTCTGGCCTCTGCCTTACCCCTTTGAGTCAACTACTTTGACTGAGGGATTGAACAGGTCTGTAATAAGTCCCTATTGAGTATTAAAATTCCCTGGTGATGAGATAGAGTGAATGGGTATGTGCAAACAAAAATCAGTAGATGTACACTACAGATATATCAGTAGGTCTTAAGTCTTAAAATGTGCATCACACCAATGCAAATGTTATAAGTATAAAAATAGTGTTAAGATGATATGAAATTAGTTGAAGGTTCTGCAAAAAAAAAGTTTTTAACTATCTTCATCTTAGAGATAATTGAACTATAATGGAAACAAATATTTTAAAGTAGAAATCAAAATTGCACCTTACATGTTAATTCCACCATTTCAATTTTGTGACTTTTGAGCAAAGTCTCTTTGTTGCATTATTTTCTTCTTTCAATGCTTAAATGATGCTTTATTCTTAATTGTCATTTTTATGTCCACTTGCCAAGGCATTATTCATGAGAATGTATCTTTGGTTTTACAACTCAGTCAAAACACTTTCCTCTTTATCTAACTAGTTTTTTATAGTACACTGCTAGAATTCATCTATTCTGTTAAATAAGGGCTACCTGTAGTTCCTGAAGGACCTATTTACTCATCTTCACCCAAATAAGTTCTATATCACCACCACTAAGTGGCAGTGTGGCAACATTCTTAGGAATAGTATGGATACCACTTATTCCACTTCACATTTGGCTTCTTTTAAGAATTTTAAACTAAACCAATAATAATAATAATAATAATAATAACAGGGATTTCAAAGTGCGTTAATAATTTTGCTTTTTTAAATGAGTAGAACAAGCCGGGCTCGGTGACTCAGCCTGTAATCACGTGCCTTGGGAGGCTGAGGTGAGTGGGTTGCCTGAGCCCGAGGGTTCGAGACCCGCCTGGACAACTTGGCGAGACCTCATCTCTACAATAAATCAAAAAATCAGCCGGGTGTGGTAGCGTGCGGCTGGAGTTCCAGCTACTTGGAAGGCTGAGATGGAAGGATCGCTGGAAACCAGCAGGTCGAGGCTGCGGTGGCCGGGAGCAGCCACTGCACTCCAGTCTGGGCGACAGAGTGAGACTCCAACTCAAAAAAAAAAAATAAATAAGTAGAACAATAGTATTGTTATTTTTTCTGTTGTACCTTCAGCAGAATTTTTTATAATCATGCTGCTAATGTAATATGTCATTTTTTTATAAAGAAAGAAACTAGTCAATCTGGTTTCCCAACCTTTCTCTTCTACCTTAGCATGACAATAATATAATTAATTTTAAACTGCTTTTTGCTGCCTTAGGGTCATAACCTAAGTTATTATTTCAGTTGGCAAAACTGTGTGATAGCTAGACAAAAGCTTGGGTGTAGTGTTATCCATCACATGACATTATTTTTGTAAAAACTTGCTGGTACATTTAACTAAGTCGAGGTTTCTGTATTAATGATCACCAAATCAACTCTCTTACACAAATTGTCTAATAATCTAACTCCCTCATTTAACAGATGAGGAGATTTAATTTGAAAAAGATTCAGATGATTGGACACGTTCACATATTCAGTTTGTGACAAAACCAAAGCAAGGGTTCAAATGCTTTCATTCTCAATCCAGATATTTTTGCAGTCTTTGAAAATCTGGTTATGATTATATGATGCAAAATAAGTTAAACTAATAAATGTAGTTGATTATCTGAATTTGTACAAATGATCATATTTGTCATAAAAATTTACTTCATATTTTTTTTCCTATTGGAGTAATCAGGATTGTGTAGGCATAGGCAGAAAAATATAATTTGCCATTCAAGTTGAATATAATTTACTTTTAAGAGGCCATCATAATGTTCAAGTTTATCATCAGGCTTCACAAAGGTATATTTGTAAAATGTTTCAATCTTCCAATCAGTACAGTCTAAACAACAGAGTGTAAATTTGAATATAGATGTCTTAAAAACTGTGCTCCAATTACAATAAGAACAATTTGTCCTCTTCACAACACAGTCGTTATATACACCTCCTCATATGTGGTAGGGAAGAGTGTGTGCATTTTGTCACGCAGCTGCAGCTCTCAGCTTGTCACAATTTAACCCCAGCAAGCAATCTATGGTTTGAGTTTTCAGTTTTAAAGCCTTAAATTCAGGAAAATAGCAATAAAAGTTTCAAACTAGCAGCAACTCATAATGAAATGTGAATTGTTCTGCTTGACCTGCATAAGTTGATGCTAAGAATATCAGCTTAGTTTCTGGACCCCAAGTGAAAAAAATTAGAAATGATTTTTATTATTTATTAATTTCAAGGTAGAAATTCCAGCAAAGGAGTAAGGGATATGATGGCTTTTAAGATTCATTACAAGCCAGGCTCAGTGGCTCAGCCTGTAATCCCACACTTTGAGAGGCTGAGGTGAGTCGATTGCCTGAGCCTGCGAATTCGAGACCCACCTGGGCAACTTGGCAAGACCTCATCTCTACAATAAATCAAAAAATTAGCTGGGCCTGGTAGCGCATGCCTGTAGTTCCAGCTACTGGAAGCCTGAGGCAGAAGGATCTCCAGAGCCCAGCAGGTTGAGGCTGCGGTGGCTGGGAGCGGTACCTGGTGGTCAGAACTATGGAAGAAATGTCCCACATGCTGATGTATGCAAATGTATGCCAAAACTTGGAAAACAAATTTGGCCTAAAATATGTATTTAGGAATAGATTACCTATGTTATAAATTATTGAAACCATAAAAATATAAAATAGATATAAAAGTAAGAGAACATAGAAAGAAAAATGGACCTAGTACTGGATCTTAGAAAATGTCCATATTTAGGATTTAGTGGTAAGAAGATGAGACAATGGAAACTGGGAATGAACATCAGAGTAGACACCACTCTGTATTATGCATACCATGGATGTTCCATTCTCTTAAGGTAATGACTCTCATTCTAATGAAATTGAAGAAAAATTTATGATTTTGTCTTAAATTTCTAACAATGATATCATTCTCCACAAAACTAGTTATATTTCCTCTGGTAGGCTAATCATATATGTCTGCTCTGTATGCATTTATCTTTCCACTTCCCTATACTATTATATATATTTTTATTTTTTTCCTCCTGAATGATTTTCTAGGTTGCTAGATTATTTTAATCAAACATTTTAAATATTTCACTCCATTTTTTTCTTGCTTGCATGATTTCTGAGGATAAGTTGAATATAATTCTTATCATTGTTTTACCATAGATAAATTATTTTTCTCCCATCTGACATTTTTCAAGATTTTTTTCTTTATCTTTGATTTCCTACAACTTAAATATGACTTGCCTAGGTGTAGTCCCCCTGTCACAATTCATTCTGTTTAATATTCTATGAGATTCCAGGAGTTGTGATTTGATGACACACATTAATTTGGGGAAATTCTCAGTAATTCTTGCTTCAAATATTGTTTCTCTTCCTTTATTTTTTATTATATTCCTATTTCATGAATAGTTCATCTTTTGAAGTTGTCCTATGATTCCCATATATTCTATTCTGTTTCTTTTTGTCTGTTTCATCTTTTCTTTGCAGTATTGGAAGTTTCTACTGACATATCCTCAAATTCACTGATTCTTTCTTCAGTTGTGTCTACTAATGATCCCATCAAAAGCATTTTTAATTTCTGTTTTAGAGTTTTTGACCTCTAACATTTAAAGAAAAAAATCTTTCTTAGAATTTTTATCATTCTGCTTCTTCATTCACCCGTTCCTGCATGTTGTCTACTTTTTCCATTAGAGTCTTTAGCATATTAATCATAATTATTTTAGATTCATGAAATGATAACTCCAGCATCTCTGCTATATCTGACTCTGGATTTATGCTTACTCTGTCTTGTCAAATTGTGCTTTCTACCTTTCAGTATGCCTTGTAATTTTTTGCTGAAAACCAGTCATCATGTACTAGTTAAAAGAAACTACAGTAAATAGGATTTTAGTGGTGTATTTCTAAGGTTTGTAGGAAGAGGAAGAGTCCCATAGTCCTATTATTAGGTCTCAATCTTTAATAAACCTCTGCCCCTTGACTGTGATATTCACAAATACTTCTCAGACCAAGACCCCACACTTAGATGGAAAAGAAAGACTAGAGAGGACTGAAGTTGGGTATTTCCTCTCCCCCAGTTGATTTAAACTGTGGCAAAAATAGTATTATTGAGGGAAGGCCTTATTGTAAAAAAAAAAAAAAAAAGAATGCTCTGAGTATATCTCAGAATGGCTGCTTATCTTCTACCCTGTGAGAAACACTAGGGAATTTTTCTTCAATCTTAGTTATTTGAACCAAGTAGGGGCTCTGGATGCAAGACTGACACAAGTATGAGGTCATCTTAAAACTGATCCCTCTGAAGATTTTAACTTTCAGACTTGTCTACACAGAGCCTCCAGCAATTTATCAATTGTAGTTTAGGTTTTTCTGCCCAACTGTTCATTCCCACAAATAAAATTTCTCCTTTGAAGTATCTGCTTATGTATTATTGTTCTGATAGGTGGTGACTCTGTATCCACATGTCTGCCGCTATCTCTTTGAAGGCAGCCATTTACCCCTATGTTTGCAATTCTCTGGTAGATCTAGAACAGTTATTTTTTCAATTTACTCAGCTTTTTACTTATAGTTAAGATGAAGTGGAACTTTCAAGCTTTTTCATATTAGGCCAGCAACCAAAAGACCTTGTAAATTATTTTTTGATGTTAATATTTGTAATGAATATTTGTTCTTATAAAACATATATGAATGTGTCTTCTAATTCCCAAAATAATATATTTTATCATAATTCTTATTTTGTATTTTTATTACTAAAGTATGACCTGTCCATTTTTCTGTAGAAAATTTGAAAGCAGATAAACACAAAGATTTACTAAAATTCACCTTAGGATCTATAAGCCAGAAAATATTTTTTAAGATATATTTTTTTCTTAGTCCAAAAGCAGTAATATATCTTTATAGACAATGTATAAACTACTTAAGCAAAATGGGAAAATAAAAATCATTATATTATTTTCAACCAGGAGAAATATGTAATTAATATTTATGGCTATGTGCATATTTCTAGATGTTTTTGTATCTGAGTATCTGTGTGCTTACATATTTTAATGTAACTGTATTGGATGTATTATATAGCATACCTTTCCCCAATATCAAAGACAGTCCCATGTTCTATGAGAGCTAATATAAAGAGGAGGATTATTATCTATGACTGTGTAATATATTAGTTTTTCTGAATAAATAAAATAATAGACCACTCAGGATGTACTTTGAAGATACCAGAAGTTATTACTTAATTTACTTGTCAATAAAATTAATGGTTGCTTTCATTGGGATGGGGGATTTATTTTTACTTTAATAATTCCACACATCATGTATCTCAATAATGAAAAATTTAACCACTGTAAAGCAATTGCCAGTCATGTATCAAATTCAGCCTCTGAGATCCTCCACTGACCACTTATATGAGACATGTTTTATGGGCATAAGGACCAAAACTTAGGGCTCTGTTCAGCTCAGATAAATTTATTGAAACTAAATCCACCATGTCTCATTTCTGTTTTTAATCAGTGAGTAAACAAAGCACTTTCTCCCCACGTACTGGGCATCTTTAATTTCTACAATGTATTTTCTTATCTCTGCTATTATGCCTCCTATATCTCTCACGTCCAAAGCTTCTGAAATACTTGCTATGTCCTAGCAATTTCAATGTTTTATCAAAAAGGATGGGTTTTTTTAAGCTCTCTTCACTGGTGACTATTATTATCTCTCATCCCATTGTGTCCTTCTGGATACCTACTATAGTTCTGTATCTTAGTAAAACAAAAAGCTTTTTGATTAAGGCCTCTGCCATTTGATTAAACAACCTCCTACCTCTCACTATCAGTATGATTTACCACCTTGATCAATCATGCTTGTTTATCTTAAGACTCAGTCTCTCATTCAACACAATTTTGGTCACCACATTCTGAGTCAGGAACTATTCTAGACACAGAATATTCATCAGTACAAAAAAAAGAAATTAAGTTTTTCACTTGGTTCCTATAACAACACTTTTTCCTAGTTCCTCTACACACATCCCCAGATTCTGTCACTAAATTTGAAATGTTTAAACAGTGATGCTAGGACTTATTTTTCTTCTCAGTTTTAATTCTTGCTGTTTATAGATCTTGTAACTCAATTTCCATGTATATGCTGAGTGCTCCCAAATAAAAACACATAATTAGGAATTAAGTATACTCAATAATTCTGTGGGTATAATTCTTTTCAAATAACATAATTTATCACTTTTTAAAATTTTCATGCCCACCTTGTTCATAAACAGTAAATTCTGATTAGTTTACCCTGGCATTCACTATTCAGTATGCTCCTGAATTCTTCCTCTTGCATGCATAAGACTATATCATGGCTCTATCCACCAGATAAAACTAAAATTAACTTGACTTAGTGAATTTTTATTATACTATTAATGCATTTTTCACAATTACTGTTCATGTCTATGCATAAAAAATTATTTTTTATAACAAGCAAAACAATTTAATTTAAGTCTATGTTTTTTGAACACAGAAGCATGCCTCATCTCAGCAGATGAAATCACCTTGGTTAATACTATTTTAAACTGACATCACATTTTATTTTTATTCAGCAATTAGATTATCTTGGTGATTTTTAAAAATTAATTTAAGACAAAATCATGAACTTCGCAGCAACCTGGATGGAACTAGAGTTTATAATACTGAGTGATCTCTCACAGACACAAAGATCTGAGTATCACATGTTCTCACTCATAAGTGAACCTTGAACATCTATTGTAATACTATAAGAAAAGAATTGACAGTGGTGGGAAACTATGGGACGGGAAGGGAGGTGGGATTAACGGTAGTCAATATCTGTCTGGGGTGGGGGGACACCCTTTATCCACAAAGGTGCCTGAACGAAGCATATTTGTATACCTAATTCTTAACTGTACCCCACAATTTTAAAACAAAAAATGTTTAAAAAATAATTTAGGCCTTCAGGAGGAAGGTCATTCTTATTTTCAATAAAAAGTTATTTGAGTATTCAAAAAAAAAAACGGAATTACCTTTTGGACGGTGGGATGCAGGGGGCCAGCCCCTGCAGAGAGATTTAGGGGGTCTCTGGGAGGTGTGGCAGCATTGGTGATTATTCTGGAGAAATAAAGAGAAAGAAAGAAAAGGAGGGAGAAAGAAAGAGACTGGACTCTGTCTAGTGCAGAAGCTGATTTAATGGGGCAAACCATAAGCCTTTGATGCTAAAGTTTCACAGGCAAGATCACAAGATTTTCACGTGAACACAAAGCCAGGTGGATGAGGGGCATCCCCCACCCACCAGGTGTTTCCTCAAGCATGAGGAAGGACAATCTCAATATTATTTCACTGTTCCTTATGCTTGGCTAATGTTCCTCACAAATAATACAATTCTAACATCATAATATTCTAATAATCAATAACTTCTAAAATTTATGCATACCCAACACCTAATGACTAACTTAAATCCTAACACCTTTCTATTCTGGGCTAATTTTACCTGTACTATAAAAAACTCTTAATTATAGCTCAAACCAGTTCCTAAAGAATGTGGTCCAGTCCAAAGATCACACTGGGCCATTTCTAGTAACAATTGATTACAGTCTCTTAACAAAATGGTTATTCTAAAATCCTATACATCTATCTTAAATTCTATAAAAGTTTCTAATTCCTAATTCTAATATATAAAGCTGATCATCAGCAATAACGCTTCTAAAATAAAACCTAAACACAAAAGGTAAATTGTACTAAAGCCAAAACTGCAATTAGTACAAAATGGGAACAATGAAATTTCTAAAGCTAGCTGTATTCTTATAAAATCTCAAAATATCATGTTTCATTATGCTTGAACTAACATAATTCCCTGACATAGCATGACCTATTCTACAATACTTTCTATGAATAAAATAAATTCAGTTTCTATAATAAGTAGAAAAAAACCTACACTACTTGCAGCTAAAGAACCAGTTTAAATGAATGCAACCCAGCCCAAAGTGGGCGCTGGGCCCTTAGGAATGTGGCCCAGTCCAAAGTTCGTGCTGGGCCATTTCTGGTAATCATCTGTACCAGATAATCATCTATACCATCTAAAGCTGGAAACAGCTCTCTAAATGTTTATACTAATTCTGCAAATATACTTTTAAATCTTATAAAGAAGCTTGTACTATATTAAAGGCTCCCAAATGTGACCTGAGTTTGAACTGTGTTAAGTTTAAAGCCGAAACCGCAGTCTGTGAGAAACGGGAACAATGGATCCCTAGAGTTAGCCATGCCTGTCGTACTCTCGAAGTTTCAAGCTCAGATCATCAAAGTCCCTGCTAGTGGGACGTGCCAAACAGCAAAGAAGGGAAGAAGGAATGGGCCATCAGCTCCTGAACTCATCCTGGTGGTCTCAGGGTCCACAGCTTGCCTGGATCCCTAAAACTCAGGCGGGACTCCACAGCTGGCTCCCAACAATGGGACCCTTGGAATTTGTTCCGCTAGGTCAAACAGTCAAACAAAATTTTTATCTGGAAGTTTTGAGAAGGTCGTATCATGATGAGCAGATAAAACATCATGACTTGTGGCAAACAATTGATTTGTCCTACCACCATGACTATGCAGCTACCCACACCACACTGAATGTTCAGCAGTTTTTAACCCACTCTTCTTATGCTCCCAATTTTGTCCCGAGTGACTTTTTTTTCTTTCATCAGATAAAAAAGTCCTTAATGGGAAAAGGTTTCCTGTTGTGAAAGAGGTGAAATAAAAACTGACAGAAGTATCAAAATTGGTGAAGTCAGAAACAGTTTTAAGCTGTGGGAAAAGTACTTTGAAGGTGCCTGAAGTTTAAACATGTAAGAATAAAAACACAATTTTTATCATTCTATTTTTGAAGAGTGCCCCCTTGTAAATTAGCTATCTTCTTTTTAATATTAACTAGCTTGTAAGATGAGTGCTTAAGCATACACTGTGTGCATAATGTATAATAACAATAACATAGAGCTAACTTAAGTGCCAATCAATGGTGGACTGGACAAAGAAAAGGTACTATGCAATCAAAAAGATATGTGAAATCATGCAGCTGGAGGTCATTATTCTATGTGAATTAACACAAAAACAGAAAACCAACTACTGCATATATTCACATTTAAGTGGGAGTTAAACATTGGATGCACATGGCTGTAAGATGAAAACAAGAGACACTGAAGACTTCTAAAGGGGGGAAGGAGGGGTGGGTGGAGGCAAGTGTTGAAAAACTGCCCATTGAATACCATGCTAACTACTTGGGTGATGAACTTCATTTCTATGAACCCAAACTTCATCACAGCAATATACCCATAAAACCAACCTGCACATGAACCCTTTGAATCTAAAATAAAACTTAAAAATAAAAATAAAAAAATCAGGACCAGATAATGGCACCTAAACAAAACAAAGTGATATTTATTTATTTGTTTGTTTATTTGTTTGTTTGTTTATGTTTTCAATCCAAGTCTCACTCTGTTGCACAATCTGGAGTATAGTAGCCCAATCATGGCTCACCACAGCCTCGATAGCCTGGGCTCTAGTGATTGTTCTGTCTCAGTCTCCCAACTAGTTGGGACTACAGGCCCATGCACCAGAAAGCTTGGATAGTTTTTATTTTTAAGAGACAGAATTTAACTATGTTGCCCAGACTGGTCTAACACTCCTGGACTCGAGTGTTCCTCTCACCTCAGTCTCCCAAAATGTTGGGATCACAGGTATGAGCCACCATGTCTGGCTCAAAGAAGTATCTTGATGAGTTCAGTGAGACTATGCCCAGAACTGACCCTGTGTTTTTTAACACTGAAAGTTGGAAAACACAGATCAAAAGTAAATTTCAGAGAACCATTAATAACAGCAATTTTTGTAAAACTTTTCAGTTGTTTTTGGTACTTTTCTTTAATTGTACCTTAGCTACCAAGATAACTCTGTCTTTTTGAATACCCTAGGATCCTAGATCCCTATCAACTCCTAACAACTTTAATACATGTTTAATCATATTTAATAATTTGAACAGTATTTTTTTCTAGAAGTGTTCTTGACCTGATCTATTAGTCTACTTATTACAATTCAGACACATACTGCTGTATTTTTAAATGTATATAAGTCATCCACCTTTTAATTAATTATGTAGATAACACATTCACACTTTGATTTGATTAGATGATAAGACAAATTTATTGTTTGTTCTGTCATCACCTTGGGGCAAATAAAATTCATGTGGACTTAAAACATTCTTAAGCATCCTCAGTGATGCCTCTAATTAAGCAAACGTTTTCCTCTAGGATCTCATGAAACAACTCATTTTTAGTTATTTGTTTTTGTTTTTCTACTTAATAACATTACAGTCTCAAATTAACAAGGATAGGATTGCCTTTCATGAATTTCAACTGCCTTGTAAGTTTTCATTTAACCAAAGAATATTTTCTGGGGAAAAAAAAAGCAAATTCTTATAAAATTTTGATCTTTTTTAGAGCACTCAAATATTGAAAAGCTCATATTCGTTGCTTGCACATTTTGTTTATCTAATGGCTTTCACTTATTTTTATTTCCCCACAAATATTATGATATCTTCAAACATGTTATTAGCAAACTTAACTGGCAGACTTGTTTTATTAAATTTATTAAATTTTTATACGCAAATAATATCTTTAGTCTAATTTAAAGCCAATAACAAAATATACTAATATTAGTTCAGGAATACATCAATATGAAATAGTAAAAAGTTAAAGATTTAAGCAATCTTACTTAAATTGCAATTTTAAATGTTTAATGTTATACTAGAAATAAGACTCACTCTGAAATGAACAAATATTGTGCATTGACAACATGCCTTAAGTATGAAATGTTTTTAATGAATTATCTGATGTTTAAGAATATATTTGTTTTCAGAAAGTACAATGGTAGTTACCAAGAGCTAGGATGGGGTGGTGGTTGTAAATGAAAGTGTTGATCAAAGGGTATGAAGTTTCGGTTAAACAAGATAAATAAGCTCTCGACATCTATTGTACAACATAGGGACTATAGTTAATAATGGGTTATGTACATTGCTAAAAGAGTAGACTTTAAATGCTTTCACCACAAAAAATAAGTACATGATGTGACAAATATGTTAATTAGCTTGATTTAATAATTTAACAATGCCGGGCTCGGTGGCTCAGCCTGTAATCCCACTCTTTTGGGAGGCTGAGGTGAGTGGATTGCCTGAGCCCGCAGGTTCAAGACCCGCCTGGGCAGCGAGACCTCATCTCTACAATAAATCAAAAAATCAGCCAGGCGTGGTAGCACAAGCCTGTAATTCCAGCTGCTTGGAAGGCTGAGGTGGAAGGTTCACCGGAGCCCAGCAGGTCGAGGCTGTGGTGGCCGGGAGCGGTCACTGCACTCCAGTCTGGGTGACAGAGTGAGACTCCAACTCAAAAAAAATAATAATAATAATAATAATTTAACAATGTATACATATATCAAAACATCACTTTGCACACCCTAAATGCATACAATGCTTGTCAATTAAGAATTGTCAGTGTTTGTCAATTAAATTTACAATTGTCAATTTTAAAATAAAAGTAAATAAATAGCATTATTCCAAAATGTAAATGTTAGGCAAAACTTATTTGAGAAGAAGACAAATAGAAAAGTAAGCAGGTAAGAGGGGAAAAAAAGGAAACACTATAAAGATGAAACTAGAAAAAGACAGACAAAAAGTTTCAGTACCCACATTTTATAGGTGAGGTTATTAAAGCCTGGGGTCAGAGACAAACAGTAATATAGTGGCAGCGTTAAAACTAAAGCCAACCATAGGGTAACCAAATCACATTCTACACACAGATGCTCACAGTATACGACACACTAAGTCCTTCAATAAGGAGGAACAACAGGCCCATGGAACAGGGACATTGGCCACTGAACTTTGGGTAAAGGTCGTGTCATTCAGACCTGTATGAGGCACCATATCATGCTGCTCGACTTTGTACATCCTAGACAATTAATTTAATTTTTTTCTCCTTTTGTTGTTTCTCAATTTTTGATTTCAGGTGCAGTCCAGATTTGACTCTGTGTACTGTATCATGCAGTGGGAGACATTCAGCAGGTTGTGATATACCTCGTTAAACAGGACACAAAACCAAAGTGAAATCTAGTCATAAGTACCTCAGAAAGAACATATTGAAAGACAATATGTTTACACAAGCAATATTCAAACACAGTTTTGTTATGCAAATTCAAATCAATACTATTCATCCTTAAAAAGAAAACAAATTCTGACATGGATTAACCTTGAGGACATTATGCTAAGTGAAAAAAAACCAAGCATAAAAAGACAAATACTGTGTGATTCCACTCATATAAGTCAAATGTACAGAGCCAGAAGGTAGAATGGTGGGTACCAGGAGTTGGAGGAAGAGGGAATGGGGAAACAGTGTTTAATGAATACAGTTTCCATTGGGTAAAATGAAAATTTTCCAAATATGAATTTGTGTTTTAGTGGTTGCACGATGTTAATGTACTTAATATCTCTAAACTGTATGCTTAGAAATGGTTAAGATGGTAAATTTTATGGTAAGTATATTTTACTACAATAAAGCAATTACATTAAAAATATATTTTTTATTGCTACTTGACTCTTATTCAGTTTAACAAGGCATATTTTTAATATAATGCTTAAACTTAATTTTGCCACTTGCTTAATTATTTGCTCTTATCTACTGTTCTGACTAGTCCATAATTGTTAGAAAAAAAAATGTTTTGACTTTATCTAGTTTTTTTCCCCACAACACAACTCCGTCATTGTAGTGCACTATAGACAGATGTATAAATACGTGACTATTTTCCAACAAAATTTTATTTGCGAGTACAGGCAACAAGCTGGATTTGACCCACAAGCCACTGTTTACAGAAATAATACAAGACATAATATGTTATAGTACACTTCTAACTTGGGACAATATTGCTATATTTTAAAATGATGAGTAAACTAATTTCATTGTTGGTTTCTAGCATTGTCTCTTTGAAAAGTAATCTTAAGAAGTTTCATAAAATACATACCATTACTTATGTGTGTTACATTTCCTTTTAAATATTGACTAAAAACAATCTGGCATGTAAAAATGACAATTTTATAAAGCAAATTATAAGTGTATATATATGAAAAGTATATATATGAAAAGACAGAGTGCATCAATTCAATCCAATAGGTATATTGTAACTTCAATGTTAAACTATAAGGCAGTAGTAGTAGGTCTTACTTGAAAAAAAACATTAAAAATTCTTCTTTTAAATGTCTTAGATAAGGAGGATACAAAAATATATGAGAATCACAGTTTTCTCTCTTCTTTCATAGGATGCGATGTCTATGAGGGCAAGGAAGACAAAATAAAACCTATCTTTATTGTTCTTGTAAGGAAAACGGTATTGTCACCTGTAAAGAATATTGACTGTATATGTGTGTATAATTGAGAAGCTGGTAGAAAAAAGAAGACAACTATCAGAGACAGAGAACTTTGCCATACACAGATCTCTATTGTGTTGCTGAGGGATCAACCACTGAATAGCATTATGGTAGAAGCACATTCTTCTTGAAGACATTGCAGTAAAACCTAGAAAGGAGCTAGGAAATGTATGACAGTCATCAATAATGCAGAAGCAAGGAAATGGATCAGATAATCCAACAGATCTTTATATATTTATCATTACTTCTATTTTTTACTTAAAGATGCTATAGAGTCTATTAATTAATTTTCATTATAAAAGAAAACATTGGGACAAGTATATTAAGGATCAAAAACACAATTTGCAAATTTCTGACTAGTGAGAATATATATATGACCAATAACAGTTTCTGTATTGTATAGAAGCAAATGTTTCCTGAACATCCTTATACTGAAAGAACATATGGGAAATACTAATGACAGAGAAGAGCAACAATGACACATTGGACTTTAAATCTTTTCGTCAAATGAACTCTTTGACTTTTACCATCTGCCAGTATGCTATTAAAATAATTGCAGTGATAGCTGTAGTCCTGAGTGGATACTTTATGTAAGTTATAATCATTTTTAGAAATTTTTAATGACAAATTTCATTTACTTTCCCTTTGTTTCTTATCTCTGCAACACTAGAATTTGTTCAATTTTAACCTTTAAAAGACTTAGTAATGTACATGGGTAATTCATTAAAATAAAATCAGGTAATAAAATTTTCTACTTTTTCTAGGGCTATTATAAAGACATTTTGAAATTGCCTGTGATTTTTCCAGGCCCGAAGATCATATTTCATGCTTTTACAACAGGTGCTCTTCACTGACAAAATTCAGAGAATGGTCTTTTCCTCTTTCTTCTCATGTGACACTTATTAAATAATGTTGAGAAGAAAAAAAGATTTTGTGATACACGACCTCAGGGGTAAAATACATAAGGATAAAAAGCTTTGCAAATAAGTTTACATTCTACAAGATGTGCACAATATACAATGATTTAATACTAAAAGAGTTTTTGAAAAGTTTGGAGTTTTTTGTGCTTTGATAAAATTATGAAAAAGAAAGATGCCTCTGGGATGTCTTTATGCAAACCACAACCTATATGCCAGATGCTTTTTCTAATATGCAATTTTATTGTAGATGGAAGCTTAACTGTACAGCCTGCCAATATTTGTTTTACTACGTAAGAATGTAATAAAGAACTATATATATTTGGGTGTTATTCACCCACGTATTGATATCTATGTAAAAGAGCAAAGTGTTAGAAGTTCTTTTGTTTACCTTCTAAATCTTTTTAGCAAAAATGAATACAAATACACTATAAATTTCACTTATAATAACAATATTTATGCTTCAGACACACAAAACTCAACAAAAGGAAAGCTACCTGGTATAAAAGGAAGGTACAGAAAACGTTGACTGCAGCTTTAAATAAGATTTCTCCAATTTTTCTTTATGAAAGTAACAAGAGCTTAAACATCTCCTGCTGTCTTGTTGTTTGACATTCACTACTGCCCATCTTCCTATTGATTGGTAGAAAGTTCCAAATGGGAATTTTATCTCATTAATCATGTCATATCACAGGGATTACGATTAAAAACATCCCTTTATACTTCACAGCAGACATCTACTGCCCAGTAAGATAAGTGAACAAATATAATATGGAAAGACTATCTTTACACTAATTAAAGGCCATCTGCTATAAAATTATGCAGAATTGCTTAGATTATGCTATAACCAGTTTCTACTCTCTGCATAATGAATAATTTGAGAACACTCTAGCATTTCGATTTCCTTTTATTTCATCATAGCCCAGAAATGAGATTATTAAAAATTTATGCAAAAAATCAAAAGTTAACATATACAGTTTAAATATCACACAAAAACATTAAGTTGCATATACAGCATAATAAATAAAATAAAATAATAAACTTAGATGATGCTCTCATTTGCAATTTGCCATTACATAAATGTTCATATAAGAAGACACTTATTCATAAGCTCAGAAGATGAAATCCAAATTCAAGATTTTTGTCTTTTTTTGTAACACTTCAATAGCCTTAAGGAGTACAAATAGGTTTTGGTTATATGGGTGCATTATACAGTTGTGAAGAGGTATACCCACCACTCTCACCTGTGTGCACTGTATCTGATAGGTATCTTTTTATCCCTCTCCCCCTTCCCACCCTTCCCATTCTAAGTCTCCAGTGTCCATTATATCATTTTATATGCCTTTTTTAGATCTTTAGTTTAGTTCCCATTTATAAGTGAGAATATGCAGTGTTTGGCTTTCCATTTCTGCATTATTTATCTTATATGATAATATATTTATATTTTGATCACTGGCACTTAGCATCATTTTTATATACAGTTTCAATACTATATAGACTACAGTCCAAATTTAGAACATAAGAAGAACACTTATCAACTTATTGTTAATTATCTTGACTGTCTGAAGCCACCGGAAATAGCAGAACTCTTGGAGTTCTTTCACTAAAGTCTCACAGACATTGCCTCTATACAACATAGCTCATGGTTTTACAGCTGCCTTCATTTCCTCCTATATTCTCAATGAACCATAGCAAGTATAGTAGACAACCATACTATGACCAGAAATAATAGATTGCTCTCCCTTTAATCAACTGGTTAATCTTATCAACCAAGTCAAAAGATAAAAAATGTTAGGTACAAAGAATTATTTTAAAATATTCTAAGTTTTTGAAGCATTTGAATACATATTTTAAAGTACTCCCACTCTCTAATGTTTGCCAGTTTGCAATTTCTTACATAAAGCAAATTTTCCTGTTGATGTTTTACATACTGAATTTTAACCTCCAAAAATATTGTAACTTGACAGGTAAAAAACTGGCATAGAATTCTTCTGTTAATTTATTTGACTGTGAGGTTTAACATTTGTTATTCATATTTTACTTGACCATGTACATTTCTTTTATAAATTGCACATTCTTACTTGTGTAAGTAAATTTTTTAATTGAGGTGT
>NW_007067131.1:0-536 GCF_000164805.1 Carlito syrichta | reverse complement strand
AAATTAAAATTTTTGAGATACCTATTACCAAGTATCCTGTTTGTTGGGAATTTCCATGTCTATATAAACTTAGGTAACTCAGATCAACATAGCCAAAACAACTTAGTCTACTTTTCTCCAAATATTGCTGTCTAATTTTATATCATCTCTTGATCAACAGCTTTAGTATACTTGCATATACATGAGCTCAAATTTTCATTGTCACAATTTTGTGTAGAGTTTATCAGAAGTTTTCTTCTTTTTTTTTTTGAGTTGGAGTCTCACTCTGTCACCCAGACTGGAGTGCAATGGCCGCTCCCGGCCACCGCAGCCTCGACCTGCTGGGCTCCGGTGATCCTTCCGCCTCAGCCTTCCAAGTAGCTGGAACTACAGGCACACGCTACCACGCCCGGCTGATTTTTTGATTTATTGTAGAGATGAGGTCTTGTAAAGTTGCCCAGGTGGGTCTTGATCCCGCGGGCTCAGGCAATCCACTCTCCTCGGCCTCCCAAAGTGTTGGAATTACAGACTGAGCCACCGAGCCCAGACAGAAGGTT
>NW_007067130.1:0-883 GCF_000164805.1 Carlito syrichta | reverse complement strand
CAGAAGTGTGGAGCCGTAAAGATGATATTACTTAGGAAACAACAAAGATGTTTACTGCAGGATAAAATGACTATGATGTTGTCATTTGTGTATGCAATTAGCTGTATCACATAGGTTAGATTCTTGTGCATGAGTTGTCTATCTGCACACCATTGAGCATACATTGGTTGCAGCTTGGTGAAATTAACCCTACTGGGCTACCTTTTGAATGTTTTGATTGCTGTTTATTTAGAACTGCTAAGAGAAGTGAATATACTCCTGAGGCTGGCTTTTCCTAAAAAATAAGTTTCATTTAAACTCATAACTTTACTGTATGGATATCATCAACCTCTAGGTATTTGAATGTCTCTTTCACAAGTTACATCCATAGACATCACAATTTAATGGGATATGGGACACCTCTGCTTAAACTTTTATTTTGAAGAGTCTCCTTTTTTCCTGCTTGCTCTGAAGAAATAGCCTGAGATAATGTAACTACTTTGTGTTTGCAATAATTTTTCCCCATAAAGTGGAGACAAGTGTGGGAAGGTTAGTTATTCACTGTACCTAGGTGCTCAGTTAAGGGAAATTCTGTCCTAAGCCAGATGTCAGTGTGAGGAGTCAGGAAACAAAATGGGGGAAAACTGGAAGTTAATTTTCTCTTTGCCACCTGTCAATAACCCTGACTATATTTATGCCATTTAGAAAGCACTGAAAATGTGCAACAGCCAAAAGAAGAGGGAGTAAAAATCTAAGGATATAAACTCCTGTCTAATGTGGGCTTTGTGCCAGAGTAATTTGCCAATACAGAGAGTAAAAGCATCTTCTAAAAGGAGACATTTAAATTTTGTTTATTAGGATATTCTTCCCGACAGGACTGATGCTGCTGCTATCAGTTGTTATG
>NW_007067129.1:0-652 GCF_000164805.1 Carlito syrichta | reverse complement strand
TTCGAGACCCGCCTGGGCAGCGAGACCTAATCTCTGCAATAAATCAAAAAATCAGCCGGGCGTGGTAGCACATGCCTGTAATTCCGGCTACTCGGAAGGCTGAGGCAGAAGGATCGCCGGAGCCCAGCAGACGAGACTGTGGTGGCCGGGAGCGGCCACTGCACTCCAGTCTGGGCGACGGAGTGAGACTCCAACTCAAAAGAAAAAAAAAAAAGAAGCCACAGAGAGAGACCACATGGGGAAGCTTTGTACCTACCTGAAAAGAGAGAGATGCTTAGCTAACCACCTGCTTGCTTCTACAGCTCCTGTCACTATCTAACTACAATCACACAAGACGCCCCAAGCCAGAACAACTAAGTTAAGTCCTCCCCAATTCCTGAGCAATTTCCTGAGAGAAAATAAATGATTGTTGGTGCTGTCTTAAACCATTAACTTTTGGTGTCATTTGTTATGTGATAATAGATAACTGAAACACCTTTAGAAGCTCAAGGTAAAACATCAACCATTTACTTTCATGGAGCTTCTATACCAAATCTTCCTCATCCTTGGCAAGTGAAGAACAACTATTTTCAGTGTTGCATTTATGGGATAGCTGTTTGGACTTACTATCAACCCTAAATTTGTAGATACAATTACCAAATAGATCACGGTC
>NW_007067128.1:0-642 GCF_000164805.1 Carlito syrichta | reverse complement strand
TATGGTTGAGGTTTACATTTAGGTCTTTGATCCATTTGGAGTTAACCTTTGTGCATGGGGATAGATAGGGGTCCTGTTTCAATCTTCTGTATGTGGTCAGCCCATTTTTCCAGCACCATTTACTGAATAGGTTCTCCTCTCCCCAGTGGTAGGTGGTGGAGGCCTTGTTGAAGATGAGTTGGTTGAGAAATTGAGGTTTTGCTTCTGGAATCTCAATTCTATTCCATTGATCTATATGCCTGTTCCTGTACCAATACCAAGCTGTTTTGATGATTGTAGCTTTATAGTAAAGTTTGAAGTCTGGTAATGTGATACCACCTGCTTTGTTTTTTTTTGCTGAGGATTGTTGTGGCTATTCTTGGACGTTTGTGTTTCCAAATGAATTCTGTGTTGTCTTTTCTAGGTCTGAGAAGAATATTGCTGGTAATTTGATGGGTATTGCATTGAATTTGTAGATTGCCTTAGGTAAGCTGGACATCTTCACAATGTTGATTCTTCCAATCCATGAGCATGGGATATTTTTCCACTTGTTTGTGTCATCTTTGATTTCTTTGAGCAGTGTTTTGTAATTTTCATTGTAAAGGTCTTTCACGTTTCTGGTTAGGAAGATGCCAAGGTATTTCATTTTTTTTGTGGCTATTG
>NW_007067127.1:0-783 GCF_000164805.1 Carlito syrichta | reverse complement strand
ACATCGGCTCTCCGTGCTTATCATCAAGGAAAACTGCACAGCACTGGTGTTCTTACTAGGTGGAAATGCAATACCGAAACACCAGTTAGATTTCTCACCATGAACAAATGGTGCTCTACAGCAAGTCACGGTGGAGCAGTTATATCAGTCACTGGGGCACTGTGTATGGCATATTCCAATCCGTGAAACACAGTCGTTAAACCCTCTTAAGCAAAGGCCTTCTCTGGAAAGGAACACAAATCAAGGGGAACGAGTGTGAAGTAGGTGTGACAGGAGGCAGCAAAGAAGTCACAGCAAACAGATCACAGTGCAGCACATATTTGGCACGGGCTTACCCAAGGAAGCTGCCTATTCACTACAGGCCTAAGAAAGGCTATTCTGAAAAGCATCGACAGTATAATTACCTTTGCAGTAACACGAAAATGTATAAAGAAAAAATATCTCGGAATTCGCTCGAGTCACAGATAATGCTTCCCCACAAGAAAGTGTGAATGTCACAGATCACTCATTGTGGAACAAGGGAGTTGAGCCTTCCCAAATGTGAAAGGTTGACAGTTCGCACGCGGAAGCAGTCACCCTCTGGAGCATAATATCAACGAAAGAGAACAAGTGAGAATCAGGAATCACAGCTTGCAACAGTGAATTGCAGCACTCAATGTCAGTAAGTCACAGTGCAGCCCACTTCTCAGGCAGCATTTTCCCAGGGAGATTGACATTTCTAAGCAAGCACATCAAGGGCAGTCAGCTCTTTCTCGTCAATTCATATGGCACAGCAACGGCGTT
>NW_007067126.1:0-527 GCF_000164805.1 Carlito syrichta | reverse complement strand
CATCTCTACAATGATTTTAAAAATGAGGGCGTGTAGCAACATGCCTGTAGTTCCAGCTACTGAAGACTGAGGCGGAGGATTGCCTGAGCCCAGCAGGTTGAGCTGCGGTGCCTGTGAGTGTGCCAGTGCACTCCAGCCTGGGCAATAGAGTGAGACTCTGATTCAAAAAAAAAAAAAGAAGAATGAAATATTGTTATTGTTCTTATTCTTAAAGATTTTAAAAAAGATCTAGGAGGGAAACTATCATATACTATGCAACTTGAAAACATATTGTTCGTGTATAAATATTTCTGGAAGAAAACCTAAGAAACCATTAACATTGGTAGTTCCTGGAGAGGGGGTTGGGGAGACAAAGATGGAAGTGAGATTTTTCACTGTGTACTTTCATATTTTTGAATTTCAAACTTTGCGAATGCATTCTCTCTCCAAAAAAATTAAATTAAAACTTAAAGGGGAAAAAGTTATCAATAGTTTTGAGTTTCTGTGGGATGAGAGATGACATAAATGGGACTTGACATTTGAATACT
>NW_007067125.1:0-554 GCF_000164805.1 Carlito syrichta | reverse complement strand
CCAAACAATTAGCTGGGTTTGATGGCATGAGCCTGTAGTTCCAGATACTTGAAAGACTGCGGTGGAAGATTCGCCTTAGCCCAGTAGTTAGAGGTTTCACTGTCTGTGACCATCTAGTCTGGGTGACAGAGTTAGACTCTGACTCTAACAATGAAACCAAAAAATAAAAAAAAAACCCTTTAAAAATAAAAAATGTATAATGTTGGAAAAATCATGTAGAAAGAGGCATTGTGTATGTTCATAGTGCTAGAAGTATAAGTTAGACCTTACATTTGTGAAACACTTTGGTGTTAGCTGTTCATGTGCTAACAGTGCTACAGTATAGAAACTGCACCTTAGGAATACATTTGAAAGAAATCATCCTCTATGAAATGAAAAGACATGGACTATAATACTTATGTCATCATAGTTTCATAGTTAAGTACTATAAACAATACAAATGTTCATCCTCAAGTTTGAAAAACATATTTGAGTGTCATCAGAAAATGATGAAAAATGAATATTGTACATTAACATGGTTACAAGTAGAAAACCAAATTTTTATCAAAACCAAA
>NW_007067124.1:0-505 GCF_000164805.1 Carlito syrichta | reverse complement strand
AGGTCAAGGCTATCGTGAGCCATGATGGTACTGCACTCCCAGCCTGGGTGACAGAGTGAGACCCTGGCATAAATAAATAAATAAATAAATAAATAAATAAATAAATAAATAAATAAATGATAAAAATAGTATCTATTTGATGGGGTTATTGCGAGGATTAAATAAAACAATGTGAAGCATTTAGAATCATGCTTGGAACATAGTAAGCACTCAACAAATATTAGGATAGCATCATCATCATAATCATTACTGTTTTTCCCTGAATCTCTTCGTCTGACTTGAGTTAGTGGGTAACTGAAAGTGAACTCAGAGCGGCTCACAGAAGGATGAAAATCCAGGCATGGACCAGCAGCACTTGGGCCTCATGAATGACCACACCTTCCAACACCAGTTTGGCCCTGAATGCCGAGGACAGAGACATTTCTGACATTCTTTTTTTTTTTTTTTTTCTGAGTTGGAGTCTCACTCTGTCGCCCAGATTGGAGTGCAGTGGCACGCTCCTGGG
>NW_007067123.1:0-974 GCF_000164805.1 Carlito syrichta | reverse complement strand
TTTCCCATCAAATGAACTTTAGAGGAGGAAAATTCAACTTTAGCAAAAAGAAAGTGCGTAGAAATTTCAAATGATATCATACAGATATATCATGATTAGATTAAATAAAATACAGTACTTTAAAGAATAGTAATATATACTGATGGACTACAGATAGCTATCTTTATATTTCTTCAGGATGATGATATTTATTAAATAAACTTCTGCAGACAGATATGGCAATTCATGAATCATTATGCCAAAATATTTATAAATCAACTCATTGTTCACTTGTTATGATATACACTGGAACTCTATAATAGTACTTGATTGCCACTCTAAGGAACCTGAATAATGCATTTCAGAAGACTTGCACACCCCCACACAATTCTGGATTAATAGCTGAGCAAACAAGAAGTAATGTACTCCACTCCAGCAAAACCTGTTATAACATCAATCTGACTTTTCCTTAACACTTACTGCTTACTTCTCACTCATTCTCCACAACAAAGTGTCCTCTCCCAGAAGGAGTTCATCGGGGAATCTCTATCACATGCTCATTCATCCACAGAAAGAGAAATTTCATGATTAACAGGATCACAGATAACTTTTTCCACTATGAAATGAAGAGATGTAAAGGGCCTGGCCACTCCAGCTATCGATAACTCCATTGCAGTTAAAAAGGCTTTTTGTCACTTCTTCACTGGGCAATAGGGCCAATTATCTAAAACCCTTTCCTAGAATTCAGACACATACCAGAGCAAGGCCCTTTAGGCAAACTCTGATGATCACTTTTGACAAATGTTCTGGTTGAGCATAACGTAGTTATTTCAATGCTTATAAAAATGATTACACCCACAGTCAAATAATCTTTACAAAGTCAACCTTAAAACACATTCTGGTTCACCTCCCCTACCCACACACACACCCACACACCCTTGCTGTGTGCAGTCAGGTTTCTTTTGGCCAATTTATAACAGCAGGAGGACACAGCA
>NW_007067122.1:0-738 GCF_000164805.1 Carlito syrichta | reverse complement strand
TAGAGTTTTGGCCTCTGCCATATATACAGTTGACAAATAATATTTTCCCATTCTGTGGGCTGTCTCCCTACTGACTTGATGGTGTAGTCTGCTTTGCAGAAGCTCATTAATTTTATGAGGTCCCACTCGTCTATCTTATTTCTTAAGGTATCGGTTTAGGGTTCTGAATAAGAATTGGTTGCCGGTCCCAATTTCCATAAGGGTGTCTCCTGCATTTTCTAAGACTCTTAGAGTTTGAGGTTTTACATTTAGGTCTTTGATCCATTTAGAGTTAATTTTTGTGTGCGGTGATATGGAGGGGCCCTGTTTAAATCTTCTGCATGTGGTTAGTCAGTTTTCCCAGCACTGTTTACTGAATAGATTCTCCTCTTCCCTGAGACTCTATAGGATGATGCAAAGAGGAAACGAATGGAAGCAATAAACAGATACACACACACATACTGAAAACAAACTGGAATAACAACAAGCCTAAACAAAACGATCAGCAACAAAAAGACCCCCAAGTAATCTCAGCCCACACATACATGCCTAGCACAATGTGAATAGGGACAAAGAACAGAAAGACCGAAGGAAAAACAAGGGGGGGTGGCTCAGGTCGAACCCTCACACATCTATTGACATATCCCTTAAACTATAAAAAGTGAATATGAAAAAATCCCAAGAAGAACAAAAGAGCAAAAACCAACAATCACAACAAAACCAAAAGATAAAAACTCCATCATTCACATACACATATTC
>NW_007067121.1:0-438 GCF_000164805.1 Carlito syrichta | reverse complement strand
AGGCCGAAACCGGAAGATGTCCAGAGCATGGGAGCTGGAAACCAGGCTGGATATCATAGCAAACACCTGCCTCGTCCCCAAACAAAACCCAGAAAACCTTGGGTGAGGGAAGTCCTCACCGGGAGGATTGCCTCCAGGCCAGATTTCAAGATCAGACAGGAATACCAGGATGTCAACCAAATGGAAAGCCTGTGATCGCAGCAGTTAGGGTGGTCCAGGTCTAGAGAATTGCCCAAGTTGTGCAGTTTGAATGCAACCTGGGCACCTACAGAGGAAAGAAATGAAAGAAAGAAAGAAAGAAAGAAAGAAAGAAAGAAAGAAAGAAAGAAAGAAAGAAAGAAAGAAAGAAAGAAAGAGAAAGAAAGAAATCCATTATCCTGCAAACCTTCTGACCTTATTCCTTCCCCCCCACCGCCCCCACTTGTGGGGTCCCCCATG
>NW_007067120.1:0-706 GCF_000164805.1 Carlito syrichta | reverse complement strand
CCCCCCATAGTTTCCCAGTACCGTCAGTCATTTTCTTATAGTATTACATTGGATGTTCAAGGTCCATTATATGAGTGAGAACATGTGATACTCGGATCTTTGTTTCTGTGAGAGGTCACTCAGTATTATAGACTCTAGTTCCATCCAGATTGCTGCGAAATTCATGATTTTGTTCTTTTTTATGGCTGCGTAGTATTCCATTGTGTATATGTACCACATTTTTTTAATCCAGTCCTCTTTCGATGGGCAACATGGTTGTTTCCAGGTTCTTGCTATTGTGAACAACGCTGCAATAAACATACGTGTGCTGGTATCTTTTTTATAGAGTGATTTGAGTTCTTCAGGGTATATTCCCAGTAGGGGGATTGCAGGGTCATATGGAGGGTCGATTTTTAGAGCTTTTAGGAATCGCCACACTGCTTTCCATAGAGGTTGCACTAGTTTACACTCCCACCAACAGTGTAGAAGTGTTCCCTTTTCACCACACCCTCTCCAGCAGCTGTTATTTTTTGAGTTGTTGATAATTGCCATTCTGACTGGAGTTAGGTGGTATCTCAGTGTGGTTTTGATTTGCATCTCCCTGATGATTAGTGAGGTTGAGCATTTCTACATGTGTTTATTGGCTTCTCAAATGTCTTCTTTTGTGAAGTGTCTGTTCATATCTTTTGCCCATTTTATAATGGGGTTGTTTGTTTTCTTCTTTTCT
>NW_007067119.1:0-756 GCF_000164805.1 Carlito syrichta | reverse complement strand
GTTGAGAATAACTGCATTGCATGTTTTATATATTTTTATGCACATGAATTGCTTTTAAAGTCAGAATCAGTCACCCTAAAATTTAAATTTAAGGGTTTATTGAATATTTGAATAAATATAAATCACCTCGGACCAAAATGTGGATGTTAACTAAAAGGTAAGAGATAGGTATAGTCTTTCTGATTACTCTAGCCTAAGGCAATAATCCTGACAAAGGAACAAGATGTATCTATCTACTGTAAGGAACTAGAAAACCAAACAAAATACATGAAACACAAGTTGTTACACATTGGAAAAAAATAGCAAAGCACTATTTTCACAAAGAGGAAGAAAAAAAAAGAGGTGCTCTCTAAAATTAATTCAGCTTACTGCCTGTAGTTTCCACATCACCACAGAGTAAAAAAAGAACAAGCAGAACTTGCATTTTTGTCAGATCAAGAAAACAGATATCAGGAATGTGAAGGCAGTTAGAATGTGTGCAGCAGGATACTGTATGAGAAGGAGCTATACAAAAATCAAGCCAAAAAACCTTCAGAGTTCCCATGAGCCTTTTGCTGTGTTCCAATCTTTTCCTGCATGAGAATACATTTCTTCAAAGTCAAAAAATAACCACCAGAGAATTCTCTGTGGTCAAACAGAACATGGAATAGTTCATAATCTTGTCAGTGCACATGGAAAAATCTCTAAATAGATATTAGGAAGAAACTTCAGATGAGTATTACCTCAATAACATCCGTACGTGGGCTATAGTAGACT
>NW_007067118.1:0-993 GCF_000164805.1 Carlito syrichta | reverse complement strand
TCCATATGGAAGGTCAATTTTTAGAGCTTTTAGGAATCGCCACACTTCTTTCCACAGAGGTTGCACTAGTTTACACTCCCCCCAACAGTGTAGAAGTGTTCCCTTTTCACCACACCCTCTCCAGCAGCTGTTATTTTTTGAGTTGTTGATAATTGCCATTCTGACTGGAGTTAGGTGGTATCTCAGTGTGGTTTTGATTTGCATCTCCCTGATGATTAGTGAGGTTGAGCATTTCTTCATGTGTTTGTTGGCTGCTTGAATGTCTTCTTTTGTGAAGTGTCTGTTCATATCTTTTGCCCATTTTATAATGGGGTTGTTTGTTTTCTTCTTTTCAGTACATTTCAGTTCCTTGTAGATCCAGGATGTTAAGCCTTTGTCAGACCTAGAGTTGGCAAATACTTTTTCCCAGTCTGTAGGTTGTCTCCCTGCTCTCTTGATGGTTTCTTTGGCTTTGCAGAAGCTTGTCAGTTTAATAAGGTCCCATTTGTCTATCTTCTCTCTTAAGTCCTGTGGGTTTCGGGTTTTCTACAGGAATTGGATGCCAGTTCCAATTTCCATGAGAGTATTTCCTTCTTTTTCTAAGGTTCTTATGGTTTGAGGTTTTACATTTAGGTCTCTGATCCATTTGGAGTTAACCTTTGTGCATGGGGATAGATAGGGGTCCTGTTTCAATCTTCTGCATGTGGTCAGCCAATTTTCCCAGCACCATTTACTGAATAGGTTCTCCTCTCCCCATTGGTAGGTGGTGGGGGCTTTGTCAAAGATGAGTTGGTTGAGAAATTGAGGTTTTGCTTCTGGAATCTCAATTCTGTTCCGTTGATCTATATGCCTGTTCCTGTACCAATACCAAGCTGTTTTGATGATTGTAGCTTTATAGTAAAGTTTGAAATCTGGTATTGTGATACCACCTGCTTTGTTTTTTTTGCTGAGGATTGTTCTGGCTATTCTTGGACGTTTGTGTTTCCATATGAATTCCTGTGTTGTTTTTTCTAG
>NW_007067117.1:0-699 GCF_000164805.1 Carlito syrichta | reverse complement strand
ACTAGCTTTCTCAATTAGTTGGGTATCGGGTTAGCTAGGTGGCTTAACTTGTTGTCAGACAAAGCGGATGACTACTTATCTGGTTTAACACGTTGGCTGACTACTCGGCTGACTTGTTAGCTGGCTTAACAAGCCGGCCGTCTAGTCGGCAGACTAGTTAGCTGTGTTAGTTGACTAACAAGTTGCCCCAAAAGTTAGCTCGGTTAACTAGTTGGTGGGTTAGTTTGCTCACCTAACTAGTCGGCTGACTAGTTGGCTGAATATTTATGTGACCTAACTAGTTTACCCACAAGTTAGCTGTCCTAATTTCTCAGCTGACCAGTTGGCCGACTATAGGGCAATTGGTTAGGTGACTTATATAGTTGGCCAGCTAGTTGGCCGACCAGTTACCTTACTTAATTTGTCAGCCTGCAAGTGAGCCCACAGGTGAAATGACATAACTAGTTGGACTGTGAGTGAGCTGACTGGTCAGCTGACTTAACTATTCTGTTCTCGAGTGAGCTGACTGGTCAGCTGATTTAACTAGTCAGCTGGCAAGTGAGCTGATGGTCAACTGACTTTTGTCGGCTAACATGTGAACTGAATAGTCAGAAGAGTTAACTAGTCAGCAGGCATATGAGCTGACCAGTGAGCTGACTTAACTAGTCAGCCGGCAAGTGATCCTACATGTGAACTGCATTAACTAGTCGGCCGGCAGGG
>NW_007067116.1:0-527 GCF_000164805.1 Carlito syrichta | reverse complement strand
AAATAAATTAGAGAGAGAAAGAGAAGATTCAGCTCCCCAAGATGGGGGAGGGGGACCAAAGACAGGAAGCATGGCGACAGCCATGACTCAAAGAGCACATGGCCACGACAGACTCTAGCAAGGCAATGTCCCCTGGTTGCTTGTGGTTGTGTCCTTTGAACCATTCCCCTTTGATGGGGGAAGATCATTAGGGTGATTGGGTGGTGGTCTGCCTCCATGTCATCACAAAAGGGCAAGCAAGTGCAGGTACTGATGATGTCAGATGATGGAGAGCAGGCAGATGGGTGGGTTAGTCACATGATTGCTGCCATGGTGGGGCTTTCTGTGTCAGGAAGTTCACAGAGGGCTGATTAGCTTAACCTGAGGGGGATTTCCTGTAAGAGACTTGTTAGACATTTACAATTCACAAATTCCTTGACCAAAGGTGGGTGGTCATTTGGGTTGTCCTGAGGCTGCATCTGAAAGAGATATGCCTATGGGGGATGGGATAGGCTGCTGTTTGTCCTGGAGTCGAATGTCTGAATGCT
>NW_007067115.1:0-546 GCF_000164805.1 Carlito syrichta | reverse complement strand
CAGTGGATGTTCAAGGTCCATTATATGAGTGAGCACACGTGATACTCGGATCTTTGTTTCTGTGAGAAGTCACTCAGTATTATAGACTCTAGTTCCATCCAGGTTGCTGCGAAATTCATGATTTTGTTCTTTTTTATGGCTGTGTAGTATTCCATCGTGTATATGTGCCACATTTTTTTAATCCAGTCCTCTTTTGATGGGTAGCATGGTTATTTCCAGGTCCTTGCTATTGTGAACAATGCTGCGATAAACATACGTGTGCAGGTATCTTTTTTATAGAGTGATTTGAGTTCTTCAGGATATATTCCCAGTAGGGGGATTGCGGGGTCATATGGGAGGTTGATATTTAGAGCTTTTAGGAATCGCCACACTGCTTTCCACAGAGGTTGCATTAGTTTACACTCCCACCCAACAGTGTAGAAGTGTTCCCTTTTCGCCACACCCTCTCCAGCAGCTGTTACTTTTTGAGTTGTTGATAATTGCCATTCTGACTGGAGTTAGGTGGTATCTCAGTGTGGTTTTCATCTGCATCTGCCTGATGGTTAG
>NW_007067114.1:1653-2617 GCF_000164805.1 Carlito syrichta | reverse complement strand
CTGGCTAGCCAGAAAGCTAGTGATGTGAGCTAGTTAAATCAGCTGACTAGTCAGCTTTCTAACGAGTCCAGTCACCTAGTTGTGTCAGCTGGCTATCCAACTGGCTAGCTTGTGAAACCAACTAGTTAATTCATCTGGCTAGCCAGCTGGCTAGCTAGGTAGCAAGCTAGTTAAGTCAGCTGGCTAGCCAGCTGGCTAGCTAGTTACGTCAGTTAGTTAATTCAACTGGCTTCCCAGCTGGCTAGCTAGGTAGCTAGCTAGTTGAGTCAGCTGACTAGACAGCTTGCTAACTGGTTAAATCAGCGAGTTAATTTAGCTCTAAATCAGCTGGCTAGGTAGTTAATCAGATAGTTAAGACAACCTGCTAGACAGCTGGCTAGCTGGTTAAATCAGCTAGTTAAGTCAACTGGCCATCCAGCTATCTAGCTAGGTAGCTAGTTACTTAAGTCATCTAGCTAAGTTAACTGGCTAGCTAGGTAGTTAGCTAGTTAAGTCAGCTAGATAACTCAGCTGGCTATCTAGTTAATACACTTAGTTAAGCCAGCTAGACTAACCAGCTGCCTATCAGTGTAGCTATCTAGTTAAGTCAGCTTGATACAAAGCTGGCTAGCTAGTTAAGTCACCTAGTTAAGTCAGTTTGTTGGACAGTAGGTTAGCTAGGTAATTAAGTAGTTAAGTCAGCTGGAAAGTCAGTGGGCTATGTAAGTATGTAGCTACTTAAGTCAGCTGTTTAGCCTTTAGGCTATGTAGTTATGTCAGCTAATTAAGTAAACTGGCTATCCAGCTGTCTAGCTAGGTAGATAGGTAGTTAAGTCTGCTTGCTATCCAGCTGGCTACATTGTTAAGTCAGCTAATTAAATCAGCTGGCTAGGCTGCTGACTAGCTTGGTAGATTGGCAATTAATTCAAGTGGCTAGACAGCTGGGCCAGCTAGTTAAGTCAGCTACTTTAGTCAGCTGGCTAAC
>NW_007067114.1:0-590 GCF_000164805.1 Carlito syrichta | reverse complement strand
TAAGTCAGCTAGCTATACAGGTAGACAACCTGTTTCCTAGATAGCAATGTTAGATAGATAGCCAGCTACTTACTTAGCTAACTAGTCGGCTAGCAACTCAGCTAAATGGTGAGCTAAATTAGTGGGATACATCGCTTTCCATCAGGTCAGCTAAATAGTCGGCTCGCTCGCCTGCTAACAGGTAAGCAAACAACTCAGCATGCTCACCAGCCAGCAGGTCAACTAACTTGTCAGCTCACTTTCAGGTCAACAAGTCACCTAAATAGTTGGCTTGCTCGCCAGTAGACTACTTAAGTCAGCTCAACAGTCGTCTGACTCAGCAGGCGACTAGTATGGCAGTGCATGCAACAGCTTACTCGCCAGCTGAATAGTTAATTCAACTGACCAGTTGGCTCACTCACTGACTAACTAGTTAAGTCAGCTCACCTGTCGGATCCCACTCCAGCCAACTAGTTAAGTCAGCTAACCGATCGACCTACTAGCTGACCAACTACTTAAGTCAGCTAACCAATCGGCTAAATAGTGGGCCAACTTGGCAGCTGACAATTTAGGTCAGTGAAATATTCATCCGACTATTTAGGTCAGCTAAG
>NW_007067113.1:0-755 GCF_000164805.1 Carlito syrichta | reverse complement strand
TTAAAAATATTTAAGTATACTGTAATGTTAAAAAAGCAGATAACAAATAACATGTAAGCATGATCCGAACTTGACTGGGTGCATTTCACACATGTATATGTAAATGCATTTTATGCCTGTACACATATCTATGGTCTAAGCCAAATAGGATCACAGCAAACATGCTGTTCTATGAATACCCATGTAGGGGATGAGAAAAATGCAACAAATGTTCACAGCAATAAACTCTGGGGTATGAAGCTAGCCATGGCATGCTTTCTCTTTTCGAGTATTGTTCAAATTTTACACAATGAACAAGTATTGGTTCCATAATAAGTTTGTGTAATTCCTCTCTACTATAGCCAGACTGAACTTCTGTCACTTAGCGATGGTGTTCTCATCTCTCACAGCCAAGTTTTTGCAGATGCTGGTGGTCCCCCAGCCACTCACACCCCAAGCCTTGCTCTCTGCCTGACTGATGTGTGTACACCTTCGGAATCACCTCCATTGGGAGGCTTCCTTGATAGCACTTTCCCAGCCCTGCGCCATGGATAAGGGAGGGTTTCTCCCTGCACTCCCAGAGCACCGAACTCGGAATAAGCCATCATGGTTGCCCAAGTATCTGCCTTTCCCAAGAGAACAAGCTCTTAAGGCTAGAGATTGGGTGCAAACACATAATATCTCAACCCAGTCGAATACTGTAGAAAATTTTCTTTAGGGGAAAACAATGTTATTCAAGTAACAAGGGTGAGTTTTGAAGATAACATTTTCAAAGA
>NW_007067112.1:0-720 GCF_000164805.1 Carlito syrichta | reverse complement strand
TGTACGGTGTAATACACGATTCTCAAGGTACGGCTTGAATGAGCATAGCCGAGCATGTTATGTCGATACTTCACATGTAGGAATGAGCATGTCAATGGTGTCAGACTGAGTGAAATGAGTGCTACACACTCACTTGTAGAAAAGCAGTGCTTGCCTTCTGTTTGAGCCCTGAAACGTTTTACCCCTTGGCGTTTCTCTAGGATAGGAAATGCAGTCACTCGCGTTGGCCTTGCTGAATAAGCGTAGACCGCCTCTGTGAGGCTTGTTGTGCATGTGCATCTTCCCGGGGAAGGAGCTTTTCAAAATGTGCAGCGCTCTTTAGGGGCTATCTATGTTATTCTCACTTGGTGCATGCTGCAACACATGAGTCTGAGTCTCGCGGTTTTCTTCTCATTTGGACTTCGGCTGTGCAGAGCGCCTCTGTTTAAACTAAGAGTTCTCTCATGGGACACGCTTTGCCCATGTGCAGCTCTACGCTGCCACCCAGGGGGGGATGGGAACCCCACAGTGGATCAAGAAGGCATTACTTGGTGAATTCCCTGGGTGCATTCTGAAATGTTTCTCCCTTTCAAATTTTTGTGTGGGAGGATACACAATTGCTCTGCCAAACGCATTGACGGAAAAGAGCTGACTGCCTTGGTGGTGCTTGTTTTGAATGTCCGTCTCCCTTGGAAAGTGCTGTGTGAGAAGTGTGCTGCACTGTGAGGTTCTGGCACTGAG
>NW_007067111.1:0-625 GCF_000164805.1 Carlito syrichta | reverse complement strand
AAGTAGCCCTGATTTGTACCCTACAACTTTAAAATTAAAAAATAATAAAGTTTAGAATAAAAGAATGGGTAAAAATAGCCAAATGCTGTTATCTGCTGAAGGTTATAGATCTCACCACTAAAATATAAAATATTATAAACAAGAAGTGGCTATTAAAAATTGTTTTATGGACTTTGAGGCAAATTGGATAATTTGGAGTCGATCATACTCCATGATTTATCACAGAAAGAAAGAACTGAGTTCCATATGTCTCACTCATAAGGTGACCTTGAAGAATGATTACTCTATAAGAAAGTGATTGGCAGTAGTGAAAAACTGTCAGGGGAAGGGCGGGTGGGACTGGCAGTTGAGGGAAACTGCTAGGGGAAGGAGGGGCATACCTCATCAACAAGGGTAACCGCATGTCCAATGTTTGTATACCTAACCCTGAATTGTACTCCACATCTTTATAATAAATAAATTAAGTAAAAAAAATTGTTGTTTGACTCCAAAATAATAAATAAATAAGTAAATAAATAAATATGGAAATTATAAAGGTGTGGAATTTTTAAAAATAAATAATAAATTTATAGCTTTTAGAAATATCTCGGTCTTATTTTATCTGAAATGTGGATAAAATTTTATT
>NW_007067110.1:0-631 GCF_000164805.1 Carlito syrichta | reverse complement strand
TCCAAAAAAAATTTTGTTAACTACCACCATCAAAATCTCATTTGTCGATTCCATTTTTGCAGCGTTGACGGAAGTAATCCAGTTAGGCTGACATTTTTATAGAGGATAGTTTAGTGTTCAAATAAGCCCTGTGTTATTTCACCATTTTTTTTTTTTTTTTTTTTTTTTTTATGGAAAGGTTTTCCTCTGTAGTGATTTGAACTGTGCCGTAAAGTAAATGAAAATCTGTCTTGTTGGCTGGATGATGGCTCCAGCAGACACGTTTTACTTGATGCAAAGGCCTTTGCCACAGCCACAGTTAATGTTTACAAATACACACCCCTTCCAATTTTTAATGGTGTATCTCTTAACGTATATAATCACAGAGAACGTGTCAAAAAAGAAAGGGAAGCTTGATCTCAAACATATGCTTGTGTTTCTGTTAACAGGAAACAAATGTCCAACTGGTGATTGCCTACAAGCTCACACACATGCTCACGCATGTGCTCACACATGCACTCAAGCACGGATCCAAGCGTGAACCTGGTGACACAGTGACATTTAGAGCCAAATACTAAGCATATGTTGAAATTTGGTGTGATTGCAACAGCAGAGTGGTACGATATTGTTTCATTCAGTCTGATGCAGGAAG
>NW_007067109.1:0-702 GCF_000164805.1 Carlito syrichta | reverse complement strand
TTTCAAAATCCTGAACCCATCTGGCAAGCTGGCTCATGCTTATAACCTCATATACTCAGAAGGCTGAGGAGGTATTGCTAGGAGTTCAAGGATACAGTGATCTATGATTATGACCTGCACTCACAAGTGTGACTGTTTCTGAAAAAAAGAAAGAAAGAAAGAAAGAAAGAAAGAAAGAAAGAAAGAAAGAAAGAAAGAAGGAAGGAAGGAAGGAAGGAAGGAAGGAAGGAAGGAAGTAAGTAAGTAAGGAAGGAAGGAAGGAGGAAGGAAGGAAGGAAGGAAAGAAAGAAAGAAAGAAAGAAAGAAAGAAAGAAAGAAAGAAAGAAAGAAAGAAAGAAAGAAAGAAAGAAAGAAAGAAAAAGAAAGAAAAGAAAAATTTTCCTCCTGTTTTTATTTTCCTCAGTTACAAATTTTGGTCAGCTGTTCTCATAAAAATGAGAAAGCAAAAACCTTCAGAGGAGTTTACTAAGCAAACAGAGTGTTTTAGGCAGCATTTTCCTGAGTGTTGTACAGATCACTCGACTTAGCATCACCTGGAGAAGCTTTTAAAAATGATTTCTGGAGGAGAAACTTCATTTACAAACTCTTCAGATGATTCTTACGCATGCAAATGTCCAGGAGTCAGTGCCTTATTAGAGGTGGAGCCATCCTGAAAACACTGACTAATTTAGAAACCTGACAAGAGGCTACATTGTCTCTCAT
>NW_007067108.1:0-993 GCF_000164805.1 Carlito syrichta | reverse complement strand
TCCTTGGATCAGTCATGAGGTCTAGTTAGGTGAAGTTATGATGAGTTTTTCTTGGGTAGGTCATGACATCTCCTCGGGTAGGTCATGAGGTCTAGTTGAGTTGAGTCATGATGGATGTTTCTTGGGTAGGTCATGAGGTCTAGTTGGGTTGAGTCATGATGGGTCTAGGTGAGTTGAGTCACGATGGGTTTTTCTTGGGTAGGTCATGACGTCTTGGGTCAGTCATGAGGTCTCCTTGAGTAGGTTATGAGGTCTAGTTTAGTTGAGTCATGATGGATGTTTCTTGAGTAGGTCATGACATCTTAGGTCAGTCATGAGGTCTTCTTGAGTAGGTCATGAGGTCCAGTTGGGCAAAGTCACGATGGGGTCTAGTTGGGTTGAGTCATGATGGGTTTTCTTGGGTTGGTCATGACATCTCCTTGGGCCGGTCATGAGGTCTAGTTGGGTTGAGTCATGATGAGTTTTTCTTGGGTCGGTCATGACATCTCCTTGAGCCAGTCATGAAGTCTAGTTGAGTTGAGTCATGACGGATGTTTCTTGGGTAGGTTGTGACAGCTTCTTGGGCCGGTCATGAGGTCTAGTTGGGTTGAGTCATGATGAGTTTTTCTTGGGTCCGTCATGACGTCTTGGGTCAGTCATGAGGTCTTCTTGAGTAGGTCATGAGGTCCAGTTGGGCAAAGTCATGATGGGGTCTAGTTGGGTTGAGTCATGAGTTTTTCTTGGGTGGGTCATGACATCTCCTTGGATCAGTCATGAGGTCTAGTTAGGTGAAGTTATGATGAGTTTTTCTTGGGTAGGTCATGACATCTCCTCGGGTAGGTCATGAGGTCTAGTTGAGTTGAGTCATGATGCATGTTTCTTGGGTAGGTCATGACACCTTCTTGGGTCGGTCATGAGGTCTTCTTGAGAAGGTCATGAGGTCTAGTTGAGTTGAGTCATGATGGGTTTTTTTTGGGTTGGTCATGACGTCTCCTTGGGCCGGCCATGAGGTCT
>NW_007067107.1:0-599 GCF_000164805.1 Carlito syrichta | reverse complement strand
TGAGAATGAGAAGAGAATCCGGGTTCGGGGAGACCTCAATCATCAAAAATCTATATCAGGAAACTGGGCTTGTAGGTTCCTACATTTTTTCAGAGTTACTTGCTGCGTGGATACCTAAAATCTCTAATTACAGATTCAAGAAGATTCTGGTCCTCTTGGTAGTTGTAATCGAGCATCTGGACCTACAATTCTGTTTGTTTCTTATGAACATCTTCAGCCATAATCCAGTTCCCCAGGAATCAATTGGCATTTTGCAAAAATATCCCTCACTTCCTGTTACCTCAAAATACCGAAATTTCTTGTGGTCAGACTGGTGGGTATGGGGAATTTGGGTTTAGAATATTCCACATTTTTACAATGTCTTGTTAAGGGGAATCGGTAACTTGGATTACAGTTCCTAGGTACTATAGGGGAGTCTTTCTATTGATAGCCAATCAACTGGAATTCTACGTTCATCAGGAAAAATCTCGGATATTGCTGAGAATGGAACAGGAATCTGTGTAAAGGGAGTCATCATATACGGGAAACTACATGGCCTCTTGCTACGGAAGAATAAGGAATCTGGGTTACACAAGTCCTCAAATCCCAAAAACCTACAG
>NW_007067106.1:0-642 GCF_000164805.1 Carlito syrichta | reverse complement strand
TTACAGACTCAAATAACTGTAAATGTTATCAATAATAGCCATAGTCAGACTAGAAAGTCAGTCTATAGCAAATTTGTATTAGAGTCTAGAAAATCTCTGGACCATGGCTGAATTTTGCTGCGTATGTATTGGTTATGTATTGTTGCTTAACAGATTACCACAAACTGTCTCATAGTTTCTGTGTATCACCAGTATTTACTGTGTATTTACTGTCTCACAGTTTCTGTGTATCACCAGTCTGGGCATGGCTTCACTGGGTCCTCTGCCTAGGGTTTCACAAGGCTACTGTCAAGAAATTGGCCAGGTCTGGTTTCTCATCAGAGACTTGACTGGAGAGATTTCCTTGCAGCTCTAGCAAGATGGATGCTACACTTAAATGTTACCATTCGCATTTGATCACATATATTCCATCTCCTTTGTCATAATCAGAAACTAATTACAGGCCCTACCACACCCAGAGGGTTTTTACACAAATTTGTAATAGCAGATGGCATTAATCATGAGGCCACTTTAATGTTAATCTGCTACTGTTTATTTTTGTTTCATCATTTTTACTCTTCACTGTCTCCTTTATTTCTATTGACTCTTCCTCCATCCCCCAACCAAACATTAAAAAGCGAGATAGCCGGGCTCTGTGGCTCA
>NW_007067105.1:0-750 GCF_000164805.1 Carlito syrichta | reverse complement strand
CTAACTAGCTAAACTGCTGACAAGCGAGCTGACTTAACTAGGTGACTTATGTAGCTAGCCAAGTGGCTAGCCAGGTGACTTAATAAGCTAGTCACCCAGCAACTCCACTGGCTAGCCAGCTAACTTAACTAGCTGACTTAACTGTCTAGTTACCCAATTAGCCAGCTGACATTACTAGCTGAAATTACTATCTTGCTACATAGCTAGCTAATGACCTAGCTTGGTGACTTAATTAGCTGACTTAACTACCTAGCTGGCTGATATAACTAGCTGACTCAAGTAGTTATCTACCTAGCTAGCAATTTGACTTAACTAGCTGAAATAACTAGCTAGTTAGCTGTCTAGTCATCTGACTTAACTAGTTTTTTAACTAGCTAGCAAGTTGATTAACCAGCCGACTTAACGGGGTGACTTAAATAACTAGCCAGCGGGTTAGTCAGCTTACTTAACTAGTTGATTAACGTGCTAGGCAGCTGGTCAGCCAGGTGACTATACTAGCTGACTTAACTAGATAACCAGGCCGCTAGCCAGTTAACTTAACTAGCTCTCTACCTCTCTAGCCACATGGATAGTCAGCAGATTTAACTATCTGACATAACTAGCTAGCCAGCTGTCTAGCAAACCTATTTAACTAGATCACTACCTAGCCAGCCAGTTTGCTATCCAGCTGACTTAACTAGCTGTCTTAACTAGCTGACCTGCTTTACAGCCAGTTCAATTAACTAGCTTGCTGCATAGCTATCCACCAGG
>NW_007067104.1:0-709 GCF_000164805.1 Carlito syrichta | reverse complement strand
GTTCACCATGTTAGAATGCCAAAATATTTTGCTAAAACATGAAATACATTTCCAAATCTTAATTGTTAGCACAATAAAATTATGCATTCCATGTAACACATGTCAATTTTTTTTTATCTCTTAGGAAAAATGTAACACTTTTATATTTTATTTTATTTATTTAATTATTTTTTTGAGTTGGAGTCTCACTCTGTCGCCCAGACTGGAGTGCAGTGGCCACTCCCGGCCACTACAGCCTCGACCTGCTGGGCTCCGGCGATCCTTCCGCCTCAGCCTTCGAAGTAGCTGGAACTACAGGCATGCACTACCACACCCAGGTAATTTTTGATTTATTGTAGAGATGAGGTCTCACCAAGTTGCCCAGGTGGGTCTCAAACCCACGAACTCAGGCAATCCACTAACATCAGCCTCCCAAAGGCGCAGAATTACAGGCTGAGCCACCGAGCCCAGCTTGGATACATAATTTAAAAGATGCATTTTTCATAACAGAGTTGCCTTTGCCCTCCACTTACCCAATAAAGGGAAGGCACTGAAGAATTTTTAAACAGCTGTCTCTTTTAGAAAATGAACTGATTAAAAGGAATAAGTTTATATCTTATTGATTGCTTTATATGTTGCTTGTTAACTGGGGACTTTGGGAGAGGTCCCTTAATTTATTTGAAACATATTAAATGATAGTTTATAATGTTTTCATTCATGGGATGTGGCT
>NW_007067103.1:0-946 GCF_000164805.1 Carlito syrichta | reverse complement strand
TCAGCTCCTCCTTAAATGTCTTGTAGAATCTGCTGGAAAGCCATCTGGACCAGGGCTTTTTTTTGTAGGAAGTTTTCTTATTACGTGGTCGATTTCCTTGATTGTTATTGGTTTATTTAGGGTCTCAATATCTTCTTGTTCCAACCTAGGTAGGTTGTGTGATGTCAGAAAGTCCTCCATTTCCTTATGGTTTTCAAGTTTGTTTCCATACAAGTGTACGTAGTAGTCTCTAATGATCTTTTGTATTTCTTCAGGGTCAGATGTGACTTCATCTTTTGTGTTTCTGATTATGCTTATTTGGTTTTTTTCTCGTTTTTTCTTGGTCAGTCTAGCTAGGGGACCATCAATCTTGTTTACCCTTTCGAAGAACCAGCTTTTTGTTTCATTGATTTTTTGTATTATCTTTTTGTCTTCTATGTCCTGGATTTGGGCTTTTATTTTGGTGATCTGGATTCTTCTGCTGAAATTAGGGTTTTTGTGGTCTTGCTTTTCCAGCTTCTTTAGGTGGCTTGTTAGGTTGTCAATTTCTGTTCCTTCCATTTTCCTCATGTGTGTTTGTAGGGATATAAATTCCCCTCTTATTACAGCTTTTAAGGCATCCCAGAGATTTTGGTAAGATGTTTCTTTATTTTCATTTGTTTCCAGGTATCTTTTGATCTCTATTTTGATGTCATCATTGACCCAGGAGTTATTTAGCATCATGCTGTTTAGTGTCCATGTCTTTGTGGGTTTTGGGGGGACTTTGTTGGTGTCAATGTTTATTTTTATTCCACTGTGGTCCGAAAAGGTGCATGGCAGAATTTCAGTCCTTTTAACTTTGCTTATACTTGATTTGTGTCCAATTATGTGGTCGATCTTAGAATATGTTCCATGTGGTGATGAGTAGAATGTGTATTCTGTGGTCTTTGGATGGAGTGTTCTGTAGGTATCAATTAAGTCCATTTGG
>NW_007067102.1:0-799 GCF_000164805.1 Carlito syrichta | reverse complement strand
TCCCAGAGATTTTGGTAAGATGTTTCTTTATTTTCATTTGTTTCCAGGTATCTTTTGATCTCTATTTTGATGTCATCATTGACCCAGGAGTTATTTAGCATCATGCTGTTTAGTGTCCATGTCTTTGTGGGTTTTGGGGCGACTTTGTTGGTGTCAATGTTTATTTTTATTCCACTGTGGTCCGAAAAGGTGCATGGCAGAATTTCAGTCCTTTTAAATTTGCTTATACTTGATTTGTGTCCAATTATGTGGTCAATCTTAGAATATGTTCCATGTGGTGATGAGTAGAATGTGTATTCTGTGGTCTTTGGATGGAGTGTTCTATAGGTATCAATTAAGTCCATTTGGTCCAGAGTCTCATTGAGGTTCCGGATCTCCTTGCTGATTTTTTGTCCTGATGATCTGTCTAAGGTTGTGACTGGTGTATTAAAGTCCCCAGTTATTATGGTGTTAGAGTCAATGTCTTTCTTTAGTTTTCCTAGAAGTTGCTTTATGAATGTTGGTGCGCCTATGTTGGGTGCATATATGTTTAGGATAGATATTTCTTGTTGATGGAGTGAACCTTTTATCATTATGTAGTGGCCCTCTGTATCTTTTTTAATTTTTGATAGCTTAAATGGTATTTTGTCTGAAATTAGGATCACGACTCCTCCTTTCTTTTGTGTTCCATTCGCCTGAAAATTTGTTTCCCATCCTCTTACTTTGAGTCTGTGTATGTCCTTTCTAGTGAGATGGGTCTCTTGACGGCAGTATATTGTTGCCTGGTGATATTTTATCCATTTTGTCATTCTATGTCTTT
>NW_007067101.1:0-779 GCF_000164805.1 Carlito syrichta | reverse complement strand
TAGAGGTACCTAGCCCATCACAGACCTCGGCACAACTATTGGGGACCCACCCAGACTGGTCTTGTGTTAGAGAACATAAATCTGTGTGGAGGATGCAGGGGACAGCGAGGACCCCTTCCATCTCTACCCCAGAGTCAGGAATTGTCAGTGTCCCCTACGAGAGCCCTAGGACAGTGCTGTGAAAATCAAGGGGTGGTCATTTTATGCCTCAGTCTAGAGGCAGGCCAACCATGGGGGCTTTTCTAGGAAGAAATTCCACAACTGAAGTGCACTTTTCAATGCTGACCCCATTACCCTGCTGTTGTCGGCAGGTCTTGCGCTCTCAGTAACTATAGCCCAGAAGAAACCACTTTAAAGTGTTGACCCATGTCCCCCTGGTTCCTCAGGGAGATAAGGCCTCCCCTTCCAAGGCAGAAACAAAAGAGCCCAGGCTTGGATGTCAGAGCAGGGAGAGGTGGAAGTCAAGCCGAGCAAAATCAAACAAGAAGACACTGGAAGTTCCTAGAAAACACATATTTTTCTTTTCAGTTATTATGACAGATATAGGAAGATCGACAGAAAATAAAAGTGTCTACATTTTAAATTTCAATAATTTTTAATGAACATAGCATTTTATTTTTACAGCTCAAACTTAATGTAGAAAAAGATCTTTATATCAGAGAGTGTACGGGGCACCCTTTACACAAGTAACTCCATCTGAGAAAAAGACTTTATCTTATTTCCTAAAAGACCTCATGCCAACAGGGACCGGTTGTTTGCCTCACCCAATAGACACCACG
>NW_007067100.1:0-725 GCF_000164805.1 Carlito syrichta | reverse complement strand
ACACGCATTCTTGTGTATAGCTCTTAAGAGAGGTTTCCTAGAAATTCCTGAGTCAGAGGATATGCCCACTTTTGATGAGTCTTAAACATGTTCTCAAACTGATTTCCTGGAAAGATGAATCAATTTCTACATTCACCCTGAGCTACTTTTTTAGGTAACAAATGATATTGATATTTCATTTTTACAATTAGCATTTTTATCCATAGAGTGGCATGCTTTTTATCATGTTTACTGGCCATTAGTAATTGAAAAAGTAATGTCTCCAACCTTTTAGATGAAGGTTGTATTAAATTCCTCATTGGCATTTGTAAGATTGTTTAACAGAATATACATGTCACCCTTTTGTCATGTGTTTCAACATGTTTCTGGTTGTCATTATCTTTTAAATTTTGCTTGTTTTTGTCATGTGAACAATTTCCATTCTATGCAACAACATGAATCTGTGACAATATGATTAACACAGCTGCTTTTTAATTTGTGCTTAAAACTTTCATACCCATTCCAATGAGTTATTGTCTACATTTTTCTTTTGGATGTCACAGTTTTCATTTCTTTTCCTAAGCTTATTTAGAGTTTATTAGGAAATGGAAAGAAGAAGGCAGATTTGAGAGACATTTACAATTGACTGCTATATGGTCTGGAAGGAAGGGAGAAATGTGGATGGGGATGGGGTGGGTAGGAGAGAGGGATGTCAAGGAGGCTGCCAAGGAAGGCACCAGCAAGAA
>NW_007067099.1:0-413 GCF_000164805.1 Carlito syrichta | reverse complement strand
CCTCCCCTATGCTGAATAGTGACTAGTGTCACAGTTAGCAACAAGATAACTGCCTGCAATAGAAAGAGAGGAGAGAGGCTGGAGATTAGATCTCAGGAACTTGATCCACTAAGGGACAAGAGAGAAAAATCTACACAAATGAAGAAAAACCAAAAGAAGTATATGGGTCTGTCCCAGACTCCTGGGAAGGCAGTCACTCAGAAAACTGACTTTGGAATGCAAACAACAAAGAGCCCTGCCCAGAATGAATGGTCTCAAAATACAACCCTAGACATCAAGACATTAATGGAGAGATTAAAAAGAATTGAAGAGACTCAAGAAGAAACTAGAAAGGAGCTGATATCTGAGATAACAGTAATAAAGAATACTGTGATTGAAATAAACAATAAACTGATAAGCATGGAAAGCAGAAT
>NW_007067098.1:0-762 GCF_000164805.1 Carlito syrichta | reverse complement strand
AAAAGAACAAAGCTGGAGGCATCACGTTACCTGACTTCAAATCATACTACAAGACTATAGGAACCCAAAACAGCATGGTACTGGTATAAAAGCAGACACATGGGCTGACCAATGGAACAGAATAGACTCCAGAAATAAACTCAAATACCCACAACCAACTGATCTTTGACAAAGCAGACAAAAACATACCCTGGGGAAAGGATATCCTATTCAACAAATACTGCTGGGGAAATTTGATAGCTATATGCAGAAAAATGAAACTTGATCCCTTTCTCCCCCATACACAAAAATTAACTCAAGGTAAATTAAAGACTTAAATGTCAGATCTGAAACCATAAAAATTCCAGAAGAAAATCTGGGGAAAACTTCTGGAATTTTTTCAGCCTAGGCAAAAAATGTTTGGCTAAAACCCCAAATGCAAATGCAACTAAAACAAAAATAAATAAGTGGGACTTAATTGAACTAAACAGCTTCTGCACAGCAAAAGAAATAATCAACAGAGCAAAAAGGTAACCTACAGAATGGGAGCAAATATTCACAAACTGTACATCTTGACAAAGGCCTAATATCCAGAATCTATAAAGAACTCAAACAAATCAGCAAGAAATAAAAGCAAATAGCTCCATTTAAAAGTGGGCAAGCCGGGCTCGGTGGCTCAGCCTGTAATCCCACGCCTTTGGGAGGCTGAGGTGAGTGGATTGCCTGAGCCCGCGGGTTCGAGACCCGCCTGGGCAGCGAGACCTCATCTCTACAATAAATCAA
>NW_007067097.1:0-686 GCF_000164805.1 Carlito syrichta | reverse complement strand
TACTAGTAAATGATAAAGATCATATGCACAATTTTCTATTCCATTTAAATGCATTTTATGGTAAAAAGGTATGCTGCAGTATAAAAGAGAGTGAGACTTTAAAAACATGGAAAGTCAGCCGGGCTCAGTAGCTCAGCCTGTAATCCCACGCCTTTGGGAGACTGAGGTGAGTCGATTGCCTGAGCCCTCAGCTCTACAATAAATCAAAAATCAGCCGGGCGTGGTAGTGCGCACCTGTAATCCGGCTACTTTGAAGGCTGAGGCGGAAGGATCACCGGAGTCCAGTGGGTAGAGGCTGCGGTGGCTGGGAGCAGCCACTGCACTCCAGTCTGGGTGACGGAGTGAAACTCCAACTCAAAAAAAAAAAAAAACATGGAAAGTAACTTTATAAGGGCCCTGAAAATCAGCTCTACTTCATCTAAAAGTAGTAGCCTCCAAGAAGATAATTCATCCCTGAGGTCTCATAGCTCGAAAGGGATGAGACTAGCCCACTGGACACTAAAGTGTCCTCCTTCTGCTAAGTTGAACTGCTACTCCTCACCAGCCAGAGTTTTTACAGAAATGGAAGGGTTATTGACAAGATAGTATACACAGTATCTCTCTCACAAACCCTATTTCAACAATCTCTCACTTAAGAACACAGACATTTTTTTGAACTCTCAGATGATGGTTTAAACTGCATAGTC
>NW_007067096.1:0-740 GCF_000164805.1 Carlito syrichta | reverse complement strand
TGTGCAGCTATACGCTGCCACCCAGGGGGACGATGGGAACCCCACAAGTGGAGCAAGAAGGCATTACTTGGTGAATTCCCTGGGTGCATTCTGAAATGTTTCTCCCTTTCAAATTTTTGTGTGGGAGGATACACAATTGCTCTGCCAAACGCATTGACGGAAAAGAGCTGACTGCCTTGGTGGTGCTTGTTTTGAATGTCCGTCTCCCTTGGAAAGTGCTGTGTGAGAAGTGTGCTGCACTGTGAGGTTCTGGCACTGAGTGTGCGTGCTGTCATTCCTCCTTCCCACTTGTTCCCTTTCGTGTATCTTACGCTCTACAGGGTGACTGCTTTGGCGTGCGGCTTGTCAACCTCTCCCATGCGGGAATGCTCATCTCCCCTGTGCCACAATGAGGGATCTGAGACATTCACAGTAACTTGTGGGAAGGCATTATGTGTGACCCGGGGGAATTCTGAATTGCTCTTTCTTGACACCTTCTCCTGTCAGGGAAAGCAATGAGACTGTGGATTGCTGGTTGGAGTGGCCTTTCTCAGGATTGGGGTGCACGGGCACCTTCCTGTCTTAAGTCTGTGCCCAATGTGTGCTGCAGTGTCACCTCTTTGCTGTGACTATTATTCTTCATTGCCGCCTGCTGTAATACCTCATTCTCACTCTTTCCCCTTGATTTGTGTTCCTTTCCATAGAGGGCCTTTGCGTACGAGCGTGAAACCTCCGTGTTTCACGGAGAGAAATCTGCAAGG
>NW_007067095.1:0-1141 GCF_000164805.1 Carlito syrichta | reverse complement strand
GAGGCTGGTGATGTAACTTAAATGACAGGAGAGCCTTGAGGACCAAGGTTCCCCTCTGGACTTAGAGAAGATGATTCAGAAGCAGACCCTGCGTGCGCTGGGGCTTGACATGATGGATGCTTCTGGAAACTGATCTTGCCCTCACTTTCTTATACTGTGTTGACATTTTCACAAATATAAGTTAAAGCATTTGGTCTTTTGAATTAGTCAATTATTATCACAGACTTTCATAGCAAATTACAGACTGTTCCTAAAGTAGTCTATAATTAGAAATAAGATTTTATATAAATCTATGCGTGTGTGTGTGTGTGTGTGTGTGTGTGTGTGTGTGTGTGTGTGTGTGATCTACTTTAGCAACACATCATTTCTTCCTCTGAATTTCTGAAAAGAGAGGCTGGGTAGAGCAAAAAGACCCAATAAATCAGTTAAAAGCCACAGTTTCGAAGTCCTTCAAGGATGGTGGTAAACTGCATTCAAGTTTTCTTATGCTGTTAAGAGGCCATGTCCAATTTTATTACTCACATTCAGAAGATGCTGCAACCTCCATCATCATTACTTAGGTTGAAAACAGGTTTAGCCAATTTCTCTTGAAATGTCAGCCTTGGCAAACAACCGCATCTAAGAACCACTGTTTCAATACTTCATTCTCCCACTGAAATAAGCAAAATTCATAGAAAAGATAAAGATGGTACACTCACAAAAAGGAAGGCCAGCAGGAAGTTAAAAATACAGCTGAAAGTTAGAGAGACCTGAAATAAGGAGTTATCACCTCCTTCCAAGCCTTGGGAGAAATGCACAGCTTAGGGATGCACCAGTTACTTATCCTGAGGGTGCAAGTTGTAGGTCCTGCTAACCGGTAAACGAGATCCAAATAACCTCTAGGCCTGCCAATTAACAATTCCCAAATACTGCAGTATCCTAATAAAGTGAAACACAATCTCTCTAAGGATTTTATAAGTATTTTAGTTCTGTTCATGATTAACTCAGCAGCTGAAAATCAGACACATGATCGTCTGAGCAATAAATTAGAGACCAATAGCTACTCGGCACAGTAGCCTCCCTCGGTTCCAGGGCGCCCTTGGATACCCAAATCTGCAGAGATGCTCAAGTCCCTCATATAAAATTCAGTAGTATTTGCAGG
>NW_007067094.1:0-565 GCF_000164805.1 Carlito syrichta | reverse complement strand
ACTGCCTGAGCCCAGCAAGTTGAGGCTGTGGTGGCCATGACCATGCCACTGCACTCCAGCCTGGGCAACAGAGTGAATCTCCCACTTGGGAAAAAAAAAAAAAAAAAAAAAAGAACGTCTCCAGGTTGGGCATGGTGGCTCAAGCCTGGAATCCCAGCACTTTGGAAGGCCGAGGTGAGAGGATCGCCTAAGCTCAAGTGGTTAAGACCAGCCTGAGCAACTTGGTGAGACCTCATCTTTACAATAAATAAAAAAACTAGCCAGGCATGGTAGCGTCCGCCTGTAGTTCCAGCTACTTGAAAGGCTGAGGTGGAAGGATCGCCTGAGCCCAACAGGTTGAGGCTGTGGTGGCTGTGAGTGTGTCACTGCAATCCAGTCTGGGTGACAGAGTGAGTCCAACTCAAAAAGAAAGAACGTCTCCCAGAACCAAAATTATGATCACTCATTCTTTCAAACTCACAAAACTCACAAATCGAAGATTTAAAAAGGCCAGGTGTGGGTCTCACATCTGTAATCCCAGCACTTTGGGAACCTGAGGTGGAAGGATCCCTAAAGGTCAGGTGTG
>NW_007067093.1:0-892 GCF_000164805.1 Carlito syrichta | reverse complement strand
GTAGCTTTTAAATATTTGATTTAATCACTGTGGTGAGACACATACATGTCAAATTTCCAGCATTTAAATTTTATAAAATATGTTAGTGGTATCACATGTGGTTGAAAATTCCCTGTGCACTTAAAAAGAATGTGTGTTCTGCAGTTCTTTTGTTGTAGCACTGAGTTGCCATCTGGTATCATTTCCTTTCAATATGAAGAATTTCCTTCAGTATTTTTTGTGGTACAGGCCTAATGGTAGTGAATTCTTTCATTTTTTAGTTCATCTAAAAAGTTTCTATTTTTTCCTTCATTTGTGAAGGACAGCTCAGCTGAACATAGACTTCTGGGTCATTAGTTTTTTCCTTCCTGCCTTTTAAAGATGTCCTTCTATTGTCTTCTGACTTCCATGGTTTCTGAAGAGAAATATGCTATCATTTGGAGTGCTGCTCCGTGTATGCATTTTTAAAAAAATCTAGCTACTATCTTTGTTTATAGATTCTATCTGTGTCTTTAAATTTCTCTCCCCTCCTGTGACTTCAATTTCAACATGGCCTTTGCAACAATATTAATATAGTGTAGTTGAGGACCTTTCTTGTCAGCATTTAGCTAAACTTGAAAGATTTAAAAGCCAGCGTTAACCAGTTTTTTTTTTTTAAAGCTAATTCTGTGGCCGGGCTTGGTGGCTCAGCCTGTAATCCCATGCCTTGGGAAGCTGAGGTGAGTGGAATGCCTGAGCCCGTGGGTTCAAGACCCGCCTGGGCAACTTGACGAGACCTCATCTCTACAATAAATCAAAAAATTAGCCAGACATGGTAGCGTATGCCTGTAGTTCCAGCTACTTGGAAGGATGAGGCAGAAGGATCACCGGAGCCCAGCAGATCGAGGCTGCAATGACCAGGAGTGGCCACTGC
>NW_007067092.1:0-1323 GCF_000164805.1 Carlito syrichta | reverse complement strand
CAAACAGGGTGTTTGGAGTTGTAGGCATCTTGCTTCTTTTTTGGGTTGGATTCTCACTCTTGTCACTCATGCTAGAGTGCAGTGAGTTGCTCATGGTCATCGCAGTCTACAACTGGTGGACTCAGGCCATCCTTCTGCCTCAGTCTTCCAAGTAGCTGGAAGGTACTGTAGATGCCCGCCACCATGTCCGGCTCATAGGTTAACTGACAAATCAAACAATCCAAGTTGTGCCTGAAAATTATAAGACCCATGACTAGTTATCACCTGGAGAACTGGCCATATACACGACCTGGCTCTATCCTCTTCCTGATGCCTTTACTCCTGGATTGGCCTCCTTCCCTCCCAGCTAGGTTCTAGTAGTCTCAATTCAGTTTTCCATCTAACACTAAAAAGCCTTTTGGCTAAAGCCAAGTAGCTCCAAAGCTGCTTCTAGAGAATCAGGAAAACTGTCTTCTCTATCCTCCTACAGCATACTCATAACTGGGACCTGAGTTCTGTCATGTTTTTCTTCCACAACCACTGGATGCTAGAGTCCAGCATCTTAACTTTAGAAGCAAAGACATAATGGGCAATCTACTCTTTGTTGCTGTCCCTGTCCTCTCTTCTACACCCCTGAATTGCTGCAGACTTGATTTTAAAAGACGTGCCATGTGTTCCCTTTTCTTCAATTCACTACTATCTTTTCTCTTTTTTAACCAAAACTTGAGCTGGATACTATGAGGAAACAGTCCCACTGATGGTTCCAGTCGTCTGAATAGCAAGATGAGGAAGGTTTCCACAGGAGAAGAAGGATTTGTTAAGGCTACTAAATGTTACAAAGGAAGGTTGGAGATGCTTTCCGGGTGCCAATACCAAGAGAAAAGGCAAGGAATAAAATCACCATCAACATCAAGGGATCCTGATGATAGAGATGCTGAAATGGTAACCCTTAAGTCTATCTACATCCTCCTAGGAAAGTCATAGCCCACTGTATAAGACAGTGGGTATGTGACTTCTGCCTTTGATCCTCTCTCTTCCACACAAAAAGTCACATTTTATAAGGTCCTTCAGTGTAGTGTTGTAGAGCACTAATCTGCTAAACCATGTTTGTTCACTCTTGATTTCACTTTTAAATTATTTACTCTTGAGTACATAATTTCACAAAAATGGAAAAGGGTTTTAAAAACATGGGAGCATGAAGACAGGTCAGAAAGAAGATGAAGCATATGTCTAGGATGTTTTGATTTTCCTTAACTTAAATTCCCCCTATCTCCACAATTGTACAGGGTAGATTGAAATAACTGCTGTTACCTGGCACAGAGCTCAACAGTTTTTATATATATT
>NW_007067091.1:0-538 GCF_000164805.1 Carlito syrichta | reverse complement strand
TAAAGAGGACTGGATTCAAAATATGTGGTACGTAGGAACAATGCCATATTATGCAGTCACAACGAGAACAAACTCACGAAGTTCACGGAAACCTGGATGGAGTTAGAGTCTATACTACTGGGTGACCTTTCACGGAAGCAGAAACTGAGTATCACATGTACTCACTCATAAGTGGACCTTCAACAACCATCATAATAACGACAACAAAAAAGATTTTCAGAGTTGGGAGATGCAGGGGAGGGGGAGGGCCAGGACTTGCAGTAGTTGGTTTGTGCCCGGGGTGCCGGGACGTTCGGGGACAGGCCTGAACAACAAGGGTTCCTGTAAAATGAATATTAATATATTTCACCCTGAATTGTACACTACTTCTTTCAAATTACAAATGAAGAAGAAAACGTTTATACCAGATCCCTGAATCCATGGCCAGTCATTAGAAAGGAATTCTTGTTTCTATAGCCTTAATCACTTTTTTCCACACCCAAATAAAAACACATACCCTTATTTTATTGAAATGTGCTTAGATAAAATATCCTATTGG
>NW_007067090.1:0-795 GCF_000164805.1 Carlito syrichta | reverse complement strand
TCAGGAAGGAGAGCACGCACAAAGCCAGTGTATACAGACTGCCAATGAAGTGCAGTGCAGCGCAGGCTTCAATAGCGTGTCCACAGGAAGACCCAGCTTCACCCCCAGTGTAACAGAGGCTCTCCGTGCTTACTCAGCAATGAAAACGGCACAGCCTTGGTAGTCCTTAATAGGTTTAAACGCCATAGGGAAAAACAACTTAGAATTCTCCCCATCCACACATAATGCTCTCCTGCTCGTGACTGTGGAGCACTTGTGTCACTCATTGCGGCACTATGTCTTGCAGATTTCTCTCCGTGAAACACGGAGGTTTCACGCACGTACGCAAAGGCCCTCTATGGAAAGGAACACAAATCAAGGGGAAAGAGTGAGAATGAGGTATTACAGCAGGCAGCAATGAAGAATAATAGTCACAGCAAAGAGGTGACACTGCAGCACACATTGGGCACAGACTTAAGCCAGGAAGGTGCCCGTGCACCCCAGGCCTAAAAAAGGCCACTCCCACCAGCAATCCACAGTCTCATTGCCTTCCCTGACAGGAGAAGGTGTCAAGAAAGAGCAATTCAGAATTCCCCCGGGTCACACATAATGCCTTCCCACAAGTAACTGTGAATGTCTCAAATCCCTCATTGTGGCACAGGGGAGATGAGCATTCCCGCATGGGAGAGGTTGAAAAGCCGCACGCCAAAGCAGTCACCCTGTAGAGCGTAAGATACACGAAAGGGAACAAGTGGGAAGGAGGAATGACAGCACGCACACTCAGTGCCAGAACCTCACAGTGCAGCACACTCTCAC
>NW_007067089.1:0-1238 GCF_000164805.1 Carlito syrichta | reverse complement strand
AACGTTTTCTAATAGCTTAGGAAAATCATTAAACAAACTTTAGTTGATTTCTATAAATACTTTGGCATTTAATTAAAGTTGCAATGATATCTAACTTAATTGATGGTATAAAGTTATTATGTCAGTGAAATTTTAAAAACACTTATCTCTTGTTTAATTTTCAGGAGTGAATGAATGCCTATATTCATATAATAACATAGAGAAATTATATTTAATTAATATTAAATTGACAGAAATATACTATTTCAACCAAAACATAACACACAATGCATGTTTTCCAGCACTTTGCTTCTTTTGGAACATTGTGTAGAAAATCACAACTTCCATATTTTAAAATGCCAGTGTTTGTCAGGAAATTTATCAGGCCTTTTGCATGTATTGTGTTTATAAATTGAATCTTCATAATGACCCACTAAATGAATAACTATTAATCTAGTTTTAGAGATTTAAAAGTCAAGACTCAGCTTGCTTCAGATTATAGATGTCAGAGGATTTGAACTCAAGTTTGCTCTACCCTCTAAATTGTCTGTAGGTATGATTATTCAACCAACATTAAATATACTTAATTTGGCTATAATTGATTTTATGAAACATTTTTGGCTCAGAAGAGCTCATTTGCTTATATTATGGCACGTTGCATGCATAAGTGAACACTTCTATGACCTACCAGTATAGAAAACAATTAGAAAGGCACAGGATTACTTTGGCAGATACATTCTTAGCGACTGTATTCTGTCCTCTAGTGCACCTGACTTTCTCACCTGTCATTGAAAGCCATCTGTTGGGTCAGTTATCCCTGTGACTAGCACCTATCCTATTGTTCTATAGTTTTATTTTCCTTTGCTATTCCTCCACCAGGACTTTTGATTATTTTGCATTTGGCTCCTAGACATTTAATTCTAAATTTGGGAATTTTCCATAGTTTCCAAATGATTACTGATAATACATTTTTCAAAGTGGTTTCCTAAGTATAGTATATTTTTCTTGCTAAAAGCAGACCTTTCTTTTTTGTTTGCTTGTTTGTTTTTTTGGGTTTTTTTGAGTTGGAGTCTCACTCTGTTGCCCAGGCTGGAGTGCAGTGGCCACTCCCGGCCACCGCAGCCTCAACCTGCTGGGCTCCAGCACAGCCTTCCAAGTAGCTGGAACTACAGGAAAGCACTACCAAGCCTGGCTCATTTTTTGATTTATGTAGAGATGAGGTCTCGCCAAGTTACCCAGGCAGGTCTCGAACCTGCGGA
>NW_007067088.1:0-681 GCF_000164805.1 Carlito syrichta | reverse complement strand
AATTTTGATAGTTAAATGGTATTTGTCTGAAATTAGGATTGTGACTCCTCCTTTCTTTTGTGTTCCATTCGCCTGAAAATTTGTTTCCCATCCTCTTACTTTAAGTCTGTGTATGTCCTTTCTAGTGAGATGGATCTCTTCAAGGCAGTATATTGTTGCCTGGTGATATTTCATCCATTTTGCCATTCTGTGTCTTTTCAGTGGTGTGTTTAGTCCATTCACATTCAGGCTAATTATTGAAATATGAGAGTTTGTCCCTATCATAGAGTTCTTATAGAGTTGTTGTTCTTCCACTTGGTTTTTTTTTTTTTTTGTCTTTCTTTTGGTTTTGGGGTTGGTTCATGTATATTTTATTCTTTTCCCTGTACTCTTTGAAGAACGTTGTTCTTTTTTCCTTTTCTTCTGTGTTTAGTACTTTCTTAAGTGTTTCATGTAGAGGTGGTTTGGTGGCAGCATAAGTTCTTAGGGATTAGATATCTGGGAAAGATTTTAATTCTCCCTCACTGATGAAGCTTAGCTTGGTCAGGTAGGTTATTCTTGGTTGAAATTGTTTATCTTTTAGGACTTTGAAGATAGGGCTCCAAGCTCTCCTAGCCTGCAGGGTTTCTGTAGATAAATCTGTTGCTATTCTGATTGGTCTTCCATGGTAGGTGATCTGGCCTTTTTCTCTTGCTACCTTTA
>NW_007067087.1:0-712 GCF_000164805.1 Carlito syrichta | reverse complement strand
TCTAGTTTCCAGTTTTCAGGGGAATTGGTTTTAATTTTTGTCCATTTAGGAGTATGCTGGCTGTGGGTTTCTCGTAGTTGGCTTTTACTATTTTGAGGTATGTTCCCCGTATGCCTAGATGTTCAAGGGTTTTTATCAAGAAGAGGTGCTGAATTTTATCAAAAGCTTTTTCTGCATCTAATGATATGATCATGTGGTTTTTGTTTTGACATCTGTTGATGTATTTAATTACATTTATGGTTTTATGAATGTTGAGCCAGCTTTGCATCCCAGGAATGAAACCTTCTTGGTCATGGTGGATGATTTTTGAGATGTATTGCTGAATCCGGTTTGCTAGGATCTTGTTGAGAATTTTAGCATCTATGTTCATCAAAGATATTGGCCTGTAGTTCTCTTTCTTTGTTGGATCTTTACCTGGCTTGGGTATCAATGTGATGTTGGCTTCGTAAAATGATTTGGGGAGAGTTCCATCTTTTTCAATCGCCTGGAATACCTTCAGTAGGATTGGTATCAGCTCCTCCTTGAATGTCTTGTAGAATTCTGCTGGAAAGCCATCTGGTCCAGGCTTTTTTTTGTAGGAAGTTTTCTTATTACGTAGTCGATTTCCTTGATTGTTATTGGTCTATTTAGGGTCTCAATTTCTTCTTGTTCCAACCTAGGTAGGTTGTGTGATGTCAGAAAGTCCTCCATTTCGTTAAGGTTTTCAAGTTTG
>NW_007067086.1:0-769 GCF_000164805.1 Carlito syrichta | reverse complement strand
ATAGAGAGAGAGAGAGGGAGAGAGAGGGAGAAAGAGAGAGAGAGAGAGAGAGAGGTGTCAAATGACTACTGAATTCAAAAGCCCCCACTACTACCAGTGGCTTCAGCATAATAATAAGCATGCTTCTTGTGACAACATGAATATAGAAGCAAATTAAGTTTTCTATTGTTTGAATTATATGATTTCTTTAGGAAAAAATATGACCGGAGAACCATGTGCTAGGCAACCAATTGATATCATCCAAGTTAAGGAAAACAAACCTGTGTCCATTAAAAAAGAAATGAGAACTAAGATCCAGGTCTCTATTTACCTCCTGGGATTTAAATCACATAATCTAGAAACTCCAGTGAGATCCCAGAGGATTCAGACAGGTTTACTGAAAGCCCTTTCTCATCTGCTTGCCGGTAGTGCATGCACGTGGTTTCTGGCTACCTCGCATCCCTGGCCCCACATTCTAGAAAGAGTACTGCCATTTGTTCAGAGAATTCCCTCTTCCCACTGCATGTGGTTCTGGAGGGGCAGACAGTCCATCCCTGTTCAAGTGTTAGCCACAGAGATGACTGTGGCCCAGACCTAGCCAGGCATCTAAGAATAGAAAGTCAGGATGCCTGTGCAGAAACAAGACATGGTTAATCTCAGCCTTGTCAATCACACTAAATTCCAAAGGACTGGCTCACAGACTTTCACCTGTTCCAGGTACATCTGAGGCCACGACTGACAGATGTCAGTCAGACAGACTGACAGATGTAAACAGACTGTGTTACCTTGA
>NW_007067085.1:0-1067 GCF_000164805.1 Carlito syrichta | reverse complement strand
ATAATACCATGTCTAAATTCTAATACAACTATTATCCTACTATAATCTATTACAAACCTTATCATTAGTACTAATAAGTATAAAAATTATGAACTTACTCTATGTTCAATAAAACTTAATTCAATGACATTTTAACCTAAAACCTAAATCTGATTGCCTATTACGTGGAAACTACCTACGTCTCAAAACCTGCCATGCCACTTAAAACAATGAACTGCACAGTTGCCATGACAGCCGGGGACTGAAGCAAGCTGAAAGTTACTGCACGTACAAAAACCAAGAACGTCCTGCTTGACCAAAGGCAACATAATAAAACTATTATCACAGTTATAACATCTAATCTTAACCCCAAGTGAAACTACATACTGGAACAAAAGCTAATCAATCAGTTTACCAGGAAATAACAGCTAAAAATCTTAAGAAGAAAAACAATTTAAAAAGAAAAAGAGATATAAAATAATTCTGCTGTGCATTTTTCGTAGGATATAATAAGATTTTATTTTAGACTGTCACTTCCTAATATTGAAAATTCTGTTGTCTTATAATACACTGGTTACTATTCATATGCACACACTTGATGTTATATCCTTGTCTCAGAGGCGACCTTCTGAATAGGCCTTCATAGGCCTCAGCTGTGTGGTTACAGATGTTGGCTCCCAACAATATATCTTTCCCTCAACTGCATCGATGAGAAACTGAAGCTTAAGCACATGACAATGTATTCAAGATATATTACTAAGTCTGTTTTAAGAACACCACTTGTCTATTGACACTAATCTCATGTTGTTGATATTTTTTCACTCTGCCTGCTGAAAATAAATATTCATGTCTAAGAAATGAACACATATCTAATGAAAATACCTGTCTAAGAATGAAAGCAATTATACTAAGGTGATTCATTTGAGAGCACTGTCAAATGACTCAAGAAATAAACATGCTTGATTACCAAACAAAGCAGAGACAGTTCATAATCATAAAGAGCAACATATGCCAATTCTTTAAAAATACTTGCTTTAATTTATTAGTCTAAGAATAAACTGTGCATCGGTTTAAGGAAATATAAACAT
>NW_007067084.1:0-724 GCF_000164805.1 Carlito syrichta | reverse complement strand
TTGAGAAAGGCATCACTTTTGATTTTGAAGAAGCAGTTTCTCTCAGCTTCTTTGGTATTTTGAACTCTGATTATGCACAAAATCGAGGAGAGAGTAAACTAGTGAGCATATCTGGAGTTTTCCAAATATTTCATTTCGTTGTCAGTATTGTTTGCTCTACTTCTTGACTTTATTCATTTCTCTTTGTGCTCTGTCTGTTTCTTCACCAACTTTTTTCACAGGGGTGATAAAGCCCTAAGGATTTAGCTCTTCTCAGTTGACATCACATTTTTTATAATACTAAAATTTTGTAACCCCATCGCTGACATCCTTGCCAAGACAAACTCTTCAGGACTGTCTCTGAAGCTCAAGACTGTTCTTTCTTTCTTAGCATTGGTATTTCTCCAGTGGTGTATCAGCCAGTGGTTTAGCCGTTGTGGTGTGGAGGTCATGCTGATTAATAATAGTCACTAGATGTATGCTAACTTATTTGTTAGCCCTTTGATTTATTGTGAAATTTTTCTGACTCACTTATCAAATGCGTTTGCTACTAAACAAGAAAAATACTTCAAAAAATGTATCTGATTCATTTGTGTTGACATTTGAAGCTCATCAAAATCATGTTCTTTTTTTTTTTTTTTTTGAGTTGGAGTCTCACGCTGTAGCCCAAACTGGAGGACTGGAGTGCAGTGGCTGTTTTTGGTTACTGCAGCCTTGACCTGCTGGGCTCCACCAATCCTTCCAC
>NW_007067083.1:0-798 GCF_000164805.1 Carlito syrichta | reverse complement strand
TCCTGCGATTGAGGAGCTGCGGGAGAGGACAACCTAAGCCCGCGGGTCGAGACCCACCTGGGCAACTTGGGGAGTCCTCCTCTCTACAATAAATCAAGAAATCAGCCGGGCGTGGACGCACATGCCTGGAATGCCAGCTCCTCGGAAGGCTGAAGCGGAAGGATCAATGGAGCCCAGCAGGTCGAGGTTGCGGTGGCCGGGAGAGGCCACTGCATTCCGGTGCGGATCACAGAGTGAGACTCCAACTCAGCCCAGAGCCCACGGTACAGAGAAATGTGAACTGTTATTTGCTGGAGTGGAACCATGGCCTTAAGAACATTTTACTGAAACCGGCTAGTTATTAATGATGAATGTTTCTTTGCCTTAAATGGTGGACAACCAAAGTCTTCGACAACCAAAATATGAAATTCAAATTTCCAAGTGTAAATTATATTCAGATGAAAAAACATGCAGTAATATCCATAAAAATTGTTGTACTCTGTGCCAGGTAACAGCAGTTATCTCAATCTACCCTGTACAATTGTGGAGATGGGGGGAATCTAAGCTAAGGGATATCAAAACATCGTAGATATATGCTTCATCTTCTTCTTTCTGACCTGTCTTCCCCCTCCCATGTTTTTCAAACACTTTTCACTTTTTGTAAAATTATGTACTCAAAAGTGAACAATTTAAACCTGAATTCAAAAGTGAACAAACACAGTTTAGCAGATTCGTACCCTCCAACAGTACATTGAAGGAGTTTATGAAATGTGCCTTTCGGTGTGGAAGAGAGAGGCTCAAAGGTAGAAGTCACATACG
>NW_007067082.1:0-781 GCF_000164805.1 Carlito syrichta | reverse complement strand
AATCACCAAATGGTTATCCACAGAGCTGGTCCGAGTTTACACTCCCACGAGCAGTGTAGAAGTGTTCCCTTTTTGTCATTTCCACGCCAGCACGTGTTGTTTTGGGAATGATGGATGATAGCCATCCTGACTGAAAATAGGTGACTCCTCAAGGTAGTTTTCACTTGCATTTTCGGATGACAAATGAGGCTGAGCTTTTTCCAACGTCTTTGGTGGCTGCTTGTATGTCTGCTGTTGAGAAGGGTCTCTTCCTATCTTTTGCTCACTGTGAAAAGAGGCTGTTTGTTTTTTTCTTGTTGGCAAGTGGCAGTTCCTTGTAGTTCCGAGCTGATCATCCCTTGTCAGATGTACATTCGCAAATATATTTTCCGCATCTGTGGGTTGCGTTTCTCTTTGAGTCAGGGCCTCACTCTGAGGCCCAGACGGTACTAGAGTGGTACAACCATACCTGACCACAGGGTAGACCTCCGGGGCTCAGGCAATCCTCCCAAGCGGCTGCAACCAAAAGCCTATGTCTCCATGCCCAGCTCATTGATGACATTTTGGAGATAGAGATGATGAGGCTGCCTGATGTTACACAGTCATGTTTCAACTCCTGGGCTCCAGCAATCTTCCGTCCTCAGTCTGCCAAAGTGCTGGATGAGAGGTGGGAGATTCCATGCCTGGCCTACCCTTAGCAGGAGTCGTTTTGGTGCACAATGAGGTGTGCTTTGATTGCGGGGATACACTTCCTAGCTGTCCATAGCCAACGATTTAGCTTGCTTCCCTTAGGGTTCTATGA
>NW_007067081.1:0-461 GCF_000164805.1 Carlito syrichta | reverse complement strand
AGCCACACTCCCGCCCACGAGGGGCGTCTGGCGTCGCGCTCCTCGCCTCGGGGCCCGCGGAGTCCTCGGGGTGTCTTGCCCCTCGTGGGGCTCCGTGGCTGCTCGGCCCGTGGCCGCCGATCGTACGCCGTACTGCATGGGTGCTGCTCACGGGGACAGTATTGCGGTCCCCAGAGCCTTGAAGCTGCACTCTGGAGTCTCCTCCCGCCAGGGAAATCTGGGGACGTGGAGAGCCGACAAGCAACCACGGCCGCGCTCTGCGATCTGCTAGACACAAGGCCCGGCATCGCCCCACGCAGCGTGCCTTCCACGCGCCGTGCCACCCACACGGCACGACACCCACGCACTGTGCCACCCCAAGCGCCGTGCCAACCGTGGCCAAGAAGCGGGTCACGGTGCGAGAGGAAGAGGCAGGTCGCGGGGTCCCCGATGTTCCCGCGTCCACGGAGGCACGGGGAGGC
>NW_007067080.1:0-692 GCF_000164805.1 Carlito syrichta | reverse complement strand
CCTTTCTGCGCCTTTGGTGAGTCATCCCCTTTTATTTTTTCATCCACACACACATATTTGAATGTACGCTCTTGGACCGCCCTTTGTTCGGATGGCTTTCTGGGTCTCTCGGGTTTCCGGTTCTGTCTTGGAAGACTCCTAGCAAGGGTCGGGGACCTGGTACCTGCTCAAAGTCCTGGTACCAGGCCTTCCAAGACTCAAAAAACAACTCAGAAAACAACACAAAAAATTGAAAATCCATGAAGTCACCACTCAGTACAAGTAATAGAAGACTACTTTAAAGTATTCACCTCGTTCCCCCGGGAGTTCCCCCACTCCCGTCCACCGCAGCCTCGACCTGCTGGGCTCCGGCGATCCTTCCGCCTCAGCCTTCCGAGGAGCCGGAATTACAGGCGCGCGCTACCATGCCTGGCTACATTTGAGGCTTATAATTATTCTGTTTTTCTTAAATTTTTGTTCTCCATAGATACCATATGTAGGTAGTGTATTATCAAGGTTCATAAAGGAAACATGGAATTATATATACTCATCAGGAACCTGCATCTACATTATGTTTTTAAGCTCTATAAATACGAATGCTGCATGCAATTTTTCCTTAATATGTACACAATTCATGTAGCCATTCATTTTTCTGATAAATAGCAAAATATGAAAAACAAAATAAATGAGTGTTTTGATTTATTTTTGTTACA
>NW_007067079.1:0-664 GCF_000164805.1 Carlito syrichta | reverse complement strand
TAGATGTTAGGTCTTTGTCAGATATACAGTGGGCAAATACTTTTTTCATTATGTGGGCTGCCTCTTTGCTCTCTTGATGGTTTCTTTTGCTTTGCAGACACTCGTTAGTTTGATGAGGTCCCACTTGTCTTATTTCTTTCTTTTTTTTTCATTAATCAGTATTTTTTATTATGGTTTTGTGGGGTACAGTTAAGGGTAGGTGTACAATGACGTTTCATTCAGGCACCCTGTAGATAAGAAGTGTTTTCCCATCCCCCGACAGATATTTGCTACTGTTAATCCCATCCCCCTCCCCCCCATAGTTTCCCAGTACCATCCGTCATTTTCTCATAGTATTGCATTGGATGTTCAAGGTCCATTATATGAGTGAGAACATGTGATATTCGGATTTTTGTTTTTGTGAGAGGTCACTCAGTATTACAGACTCTAGTTCCATCCAGGTTGCAGCGAAATTCATGATTTTGTTCTTTTTTATGGCTGCGTAGTATTCCATCGTGTATATGTACCACATTTTTTAAATCCAGTCCTCTTTTGATGGGCAGCATGGTTGTTTCCAGGTTCTTGCTATTGTGAACAATGCTGCGATAAACATACGTGTGCAGGTATCTTTTTTATTGAGTGATTTGTGTTCTTCAGGGTATATTCCCAGTAGGGGGATTGCAGG
>NW_007067078.1:0-376 GCF_000164805.1 Carlito syrichta | reverse complement strand
ATCAAGAGAAAGACGCCCATAAATGTCTTCTGGAACAGGAATCCCAGATTCCTGGTTCCCTTTTCAAAAGACACACTAACAATATGAAGACCTAGACCCCGAGATTGCTGATGAAATCTTGTCAAGACACCTTGTAGATTTAGGCGATTGAGAACTACAAGAACTGGATTCCCTATTCGTTCTCAACAAGATACCCTGATTTTCCCTGTCAATTTGGATTCCAAACTCTGAATACAAAAAGACAGAAGCCCAGAGTTTTCCTTGGGTAGTGGAATCAATGATTCCAGGTTAACTTTAAAAATACGTACTAAATATTTGGCAACTACCAAACCCTTGTCCCCTCTCAAAATAACGAGATACACGGAAGGGGAAGGAT
>NW_007067077.1:0-926 GCF_000164805.1 Carlito syrichta | reverse complement strand
TACTTTTTTTGTACAGACGAGGTCTCACTATGTTTGCCTAGGGTAGTCTCGAACTCCTGGGCTCAAGTAATCCTCCTGCTTAGCCTCCCAAAGTGCTGGGATAACAGCCATAAGCCAGCACACCTACATGAATTCCAGAGCCTGAGTCATTTACTGTTAAGTTCCACTTTTATAAACTGTAATTGATTCATCAAAATTCATTAGACTTTAAAAAAATTCCACATGCTTTGCTGCATTTAAGAAAAAAAATAAAACAGGAAATCAACAGATAACATTTTGGGTAATTTGAGGATCCAGGTACAGAAGTCAAAGGCAAGTTTAACCTAAGATGTTAAATCCAGGCCAATCACTCTGAGGAGTCTCTGTGAATGTTTATTGGTGACAATGGAGAAATTAAAACTGTAGACTGTTATTGATGCATGCTACTTTTGCAACTGTAAGGTCTTCCTTTTGTGAATCTATTTCCCAATAATTCTGCTTCTCATTTACACATAACCACAAGTCACTAAGCCAACGTCTCCTCTTAGAGAAGGTGGCTAAGGAGACCCCAAATACTAATGAATATACTTTAGTTTAGAAAACACACATAACTGGGTTTGGTAGCTCAGCCTGTAATCCAGCGCCTTGGGAGGCTGAGGTGAGTGGATTGCCTGAGCCCGTGGGTTCGAGACCCGCCTGGGCAACTTAGTAATACCTCATCTCTACAATAAATCAAAAATTAGCCGGGCGTGGTAGTGCAAGCCTGTAGTTCCAGCTACTTGGAAGGCTGAGGGGGAAGGATCGCTGGAGCTCAGCAGGTTGAGGTTGCAGTGGCCGGGAGCACCCACTGCACTCCAGTCTGGGTGACAGAGTGAGACTCCAACTCTAAAAAAAAAAGAAAGAAAGAAAACACACATGACAATTTGGCTACCATGGACTGAAAATGG
>NW_007067076.1:0-755 GCF_000164805.1 Carlito syrichta | reverse complement strand
TTTTATTTTGTTTCCCTAAATGGAGAAAAAATCTCAAAGAGAAATGTTTTCCAATGTAGAAGAGGAGAAACAAAAAACAGGAAAAACATTAAAAAGCATCAAAATTGTGATGAATTAAACTGTTGTAAGCAGTGGAAAAAGCATCTTGATAGGTACATAGCATCAAATGAAGAATACTTTGAAGATGACTGAAGTTTAAATATGTAAGAATACACTTTTTAATAAGTAAATTCCAATTTGGGGGTCTACATTGTATGTTTTAGAATAATACTTTACTAGTTTTATCTGTTAATGAGTATTTAGCATTTATACTTTAACAAATCAAAAATTTTAGAATGTGTTTACATGGTTTTGTGTTGGAAATGTGTTTCTATTCAGCTACTGATATTAAAAATTATTTTATGCTTTGGGAGGCAGAGGTGAGGGGATCGCCTGAGCCAAGGGGTTCAAGACCAGCCCGAGCAACGTGGCGAGACCTCATCTCTACAGTAAATTTTAAAAAATAGCTGGGTATGGTGATGTGCACCCGTGATTCCAGCTACTTGGAAGGCTGAGGTGGAAGGATCCCCAGAGCCCAGCAGATTGAGACTACAGTGGCCCTGAGTATGCCATTGCACTCCAACCTGGGCAACAGGGTGATACTCCAACAACAACAAAAATTTATGAATCCTAAGCATGCTTTTAAAAATAGCAATAATGTCAGCATTGTGCAAATTAATTACTAAAATGCTGTAATTGTCAATCAACAAAAGAAA
>NW_007067075.1:0-734 GCF_000164805.1 Carlito syrichta | reverse complement strand
GGACAGGAATCTCACACTCACTTGTGTTTACATTTCCCCCAAATACATGACTTTCCCAGACTACATTCCCCCAGCAAGTTAGTAGGAGAGGCCTGTTGACCAGATTTTTTTTCCTTTGTTTTTGATCTGTGTACAGATAACTGTGTATTTGGGCACAGGTAAAACATGTTTCTTGATATGGGTTGGGGTCAAAGAAGTTTGACAAGCCACTGGTCTATCCCAAGAATTTAACAAGGAGCTCTCGCTTAAGTAACTTTTACAACAGACTTGACCTACTGTAGTTATGATTAAGAAATTATTACATTGGCTGAACACTGAGAGGTTTCACAACATCTGTTTAGAGTTTTGTAATGGTTTCCATAATGGGGAATTTCAAAATGTACAACTTTCTGTTGTTGAAACATCAAGCACGGCCACCACAGTGGGCTTCCCAGAGAAGACTTGACAATTTCCTTTCTCTCCCCTTTCTTCTTCCCTCCTTCCTCTCTGGGGCAAACTGAAAATGGGGAGAGCCGGGCTCGGTGGCTCAGCCTGTAATCCTGTGCCTTTGGGAGGCTGAGGTGAGTGGATTGCCTGAGCCCATGGGTTCGAGACCCGCCTGGGGCAGTGAGACCTCATCTCTACAATAAATCAAAAAATTAGCCGGGCGTGGTAGCGCATGCCTGTAATTCCGGCTACTCGGAAGACTGAGGAGGAAGGATCGCAGGAGCCCAGCAGGTCGAGGCTGCGGTGGC
>NW_007067074.1:0-705 GCF_000164805.1 Carlito syrichta | reverse complement strand
ACAACAAAAAATAGATAAATTGGGCATCATAAAATTTTAAACTTTTGTGTATCAAAGGCCGCAATCAACAAAACAAAAACACAAACTACAGAATGGGAGGAAAGTTTTACAAATCACACATTTGAAAAGGAGCTGACATCAAGAATATGTAAATATTACAACTCAATAAAGCAATTGGTAATCCTTCCTTATCAAGGACAGTCTTCAGTGGTCTATGGTGGTCAGAACATGGTGAATACTTGTGTAGCTTGGTACCACTGCCTTGATTCCTGTTAAAACATCAGCGGTTTCAATAAATCCCTGCTGAAAAAATGAAGAGTAGCTCACTGATAGCAACTCTAAGAAAATAGAAATAATGTATAAGATGGAATACACTTTTACTCAGAAAATGTCTCCCAGTCAATATAAAAGATATTTTTTATGTGTACAAAAATATTTGAAAGCTGGCAATTTGTTTTCAGTAACTTTTTAAAAATGTCTTTTACTTGTTATAAAAAATTCCAAACGTGTTTATTTTCTATGTTACTTTTTGTGGAAACACTTGAAAGCCTTATTTTTCTAAACTTTTATTTCAACAGTTTTGGAGGTACAGATAGTTTTTAGTTACATGGCTGTTTTGCACAGTGGTGAAAAAGCAGCCTTTATCAATCAAGGATATGTTCAAGAATTTTCTTAAGAACGGCAGTATCGGCCGGGCTCGGTGAC
>NW_007067073.1:0-459 GCF_000164805.1 Carlito syrichta | reverse complement strand
AAAAGACAAAGAAACCATCAAGAGAGCAGGGAGACAGCCTACAGACTGGGAAGATGTATCTGCCAACTCCAGGTCCGACAAAGGCTTAACATACTGCATCTACAAAGAACTCAAACGAGCTGAAAAGAAAAAAAACAAACAACCCCATTATAAAATGGGCAAAAAATATGAACAGACACTTCACAAAGGAAGACATCCGAGCAGCCAACAAACACATGAAGAAATGTTCAACCTCACTAATCATCAGGGAGATGCAAATCAAAACCACATTGAGATACCACCTAACCCCAGTCAGAATGGCAATTATCAACAACTCAAAAAATAACATCTGCTGGAGAGGGTGTGGTGAAAAGGGAACACTTCTACACTGTTGGTGGGAGTGTAAACTAGTGCAACCTCTGTAGAAAGCAGTGTGGCGATTCGTAAAAGCTCTAAATACCAAACTCCCATATGACCCCG
>NW_007067072.1:0-675 GCF_000164805.1 Carlito syrichta | reverse complement strand
AAAACAAGTGCTTTGGGTTGACCAGAGGCCACTGATGGATCTGTGGCCTTCAGAGGAAAATGCATCCAGTGCCCGCAATTTGCATTTTAAATGCCCATCAAATAAACGATTAAACATCAATTATTCTGTTTAATAGCCTAACTCGAAATAATCGGCCCCCCTATGAAGTTCCAGAGAGGATCGGAGGAGCAGACAGTACTCAAAGCCTGGGAAGGGGAAGGACAGAGCAGAGGGTGTTAAAATTCCAGCAGCCCAGGGCTCAAGGTAGCTGCTCAACTCCCCACGCTGCAAGGAAGGCAGCTGCATAGCCTAGGAGTGGGACAGGGCACCTGCTCAAAGCACCCCTCCCACCAACACCTCCCGGGTGGCCCCTTCCCTCTCCTGTCATGGGTGGAATGCTGCCCCTCCCCCACTGCTGGGTGGGGGGCTGAAGGTTGGGTCATCAGGTCCCCTAGACTGTTGCTCTAGAGCCCAGGCTCAGACCAGCCCGGCTGGACAGGGTGGATAGAACTCCTTTATTATGTAGCAGGGGAATTGTCTGTCTTTTATTTATTTATTTTTTGAGTTGGACCCAGGCTGGAGTGCAGTGGCACACTCATAGCCACCGCAGCCTCGACCTGCTGGGCTCAGGCAATCCTCACAGGCTCATGCCTCCATACTAATTTTTTGATTTAT
>NW_007067071.1:0-367 GCF_000164805.1 Carlito syrichta | reverse complement strand
TCCACCCCCCTCCTCCCCCAACTGTCTGCTCCATTCTCTTCCCTCTGCTAACCACATTTTATTTCAGGGAGTAAACCTACAACCCCACTGCACAGACAGATTCCAAGGCAGTGGGAAGTAGGTTTCAGATTATTCATACACTTCTCAGTGAATACCAGGACCTGCAGATAGATTTTGAATCACAGCTCCCCCCTTAAATAAATCTCAAAACTGCAAAACTACAGTGCAACTCCAGAATTGAACAAAGTAAGAGGACATACATAAAGAATAAGAAATTGAACAAACAGAAGTAAAACCAATCCCTCTACCCCTGAATAAAAGAATTAAAGAAGATGGTCATGTGGAGGGAAGGAGAAAGTAGGGAGGG
>NW_007067070.1:0-728 GCF_000164805.1 Carlito syrichta | reverse complement strand
TGTCTGCTTGTTTTGTTTCGTTTTGTTTTTTGAGTTGGGGTCCCCATCAGTTGCAGGCTGAAGGGCAGTGCACTGACCATTCTTCTGCTTTGGATGCTCTGTTTTATTTTACACAAAACTATTTGCTGAGTCAAAGACTGAGTGAATGATGAGTCTTCACTCTTCAAGGGAAGTCGGTGCGCACTGATTACCTAAAGAGGTTACACTTATGAAAATGGCTTAGGTAATCCTGTGATCGCAAGACACAGAGTGAAGTCAAGATTAATGACGCCACTGGATGGAAATCAGTGGGAAAATCCAAATATGTTTACTGAAAAGAACTAAAGAAGTCTTTTATTCTCAGTGAAGTGTTCTAATGCTTTCAAATATATCTTCCACATTACTTCCCATAATTTAAAAGAAGGCCAATCCTATCAAGCTTTCCCATTCTCCTTTCTTGCTGCTCCTCCCTATTTCCTCAACCACAGTGGGTCGAAGGCCCCACTGTCAAGTGATTCGAGCCTGTGTCCTGACGAATTATCCTACATAGGAGCTCAAACGTGGACTGAAGTTCTATGGCAGAATAGCATAGAATAATAATAGAGACACTTGGACTTGAATATGTCGTATCCTTTGCTCTTGTGCCAGCATGAGCTCCATGGAGCTCTTTGACACCATTACACAGAAGAAGGTGTGAGGTCTAGGAGCTAAGCCTGATCCAGTGAAGGCTGCTCTTGAGAGCAGTGCCC
>NW_007067069.1:0-672 GCF_000164805.1 Carlito syrichta | reverse complement strand
TCTGGGATCCCAGACGAGCCCCCCAAATGTTGTACGTGAATCCTGAATATGAGAGACCTCTAAAGAGCCAGCTCTGATGCAAATCACACGAGGGTCTTTATTCAGGCTCGAGTCTGGGCTCACGTCCATTACCGGTGCAGCGGTACAGGAACGAGAGCCCCGACTCAGGTTTGCAAGCATTTTTTATACACAATTTGGAAGGAGTGGGGTGGCATTACAGACTTGTCCACACAGGATTGGATGGACTGTATGAGTGCGGTTACAGAGATACTGATTGGTTGGTTTGTGTTTGATTTGCGTGGGCGCGGGCTCCAGCTGACCATGACTGACCACTAACAATCAGATGGGCAGGGTGGAACCGGTTAGGTCTTCTGGAATGTTATATAGCTGGAGGTGCTTGTAACATATTTACTCGGGGGGCCCAGGTCGGCACAGTCATTGTGACTGTGCATAAGCTGGACTCTGGGTTTGAGACCATGTTACTAGAAGCTAAGTTTTACATAGTCACCGCGACTGTATATAGGTCAGCTCTGGCATACAAGCAGGTTTGAATTAATACAGAGCCCACCATAAGGGTGGCTTGCCTGTCACAACTTAGATAGAGGGGAGTTTGGAAGGGACTTATTGTTTAACACTTGCACACTGCCAGCAGGGGTTACAGAAGCAGAAGAG
>NW_007067068.1:0-744 GCF_000164805.1 Carlito syrichta | reverse complement strand
TTATGACAAAAGTCAATTTCCTGGGTTCTTATTGGTTTATTGAGTGTCTCAATGTCTTCTTGTTTCAACATTGGTAGGTTGTGCAATGTCAGAAATTCCTACATTTATTTAGATTTTCAAGTTTGTTTCCATACTAATCTCTGATAATCTTTTGTAATTCTTCAGAGTCTGTTGTGACTTGATCTTTTGCATTTCTGATTTTGTTTATTTGAATATTGTCTCTCTTTCTCTTGCTCATTCTGGCTAGGGGGTCTATCAATCTATTCTGGTTATGGTCTATCAGTCTTGCTTATTCTTTGAAAGAATGAGCTTTGGCTGGGCTCGGTGGCTCAGCCTGTAATCTAAGCACTTTGGGAGGCTGAGGTGAGTGGATTGCCTGAGCCCGTGGGTTCGAGACCTGCCTGGGCAACTTGACGAGACCTCATCTCTACAACAAATCAAAAATTAGCTAGGCGTGGTAGTGCGCACCTGTAGTTCCAGCTACTCAGAAGGCTGAGGTGGAAGGATTGCTGGAGCCCAGCAGGTCAAGGCTACAGTGGCTGGGAGTGGCCATTGCACTCCAGTCTGGGTGACAGAGTGAGACTCCAACTCAAAAAAAGAAAGAAAGAAAGAATGAGCTTTTTGTTTCACTCTTTTTTTCTATTATATTTTTATCTTCTATGTCCCATATCTGGGCCTTTACTTTGGTGATCTACACTCTTCTGTTAAAATTAGGGATTTGGTGGTCTTGCCTTTCCACCTCCG
>NW_007067067.1:0-375 GCF_000164805.1 Carlito syrichta | reverse complement strand
TCCACTCCGTTACCCTCCATTCCATTCCATTCCATTTTGTTACTCTCCAGTCCATTCCAATCCTTTCCATTCCATTCCGTACCTTTCCATTCCATTCCGTTACATTCCATTCCATTCCATTATACTCCATTCCATTCTCTTCCATTCCATTGCATTCCATTCCATTCCGTTGCTATCCATTCCATTCCATTCCATTCCATTCCATTCCATTCCATGACTCTCCAATCCATTCCATTTCATTCCGTTACTCTCCTTTCCATTCCATTCCATTCCGTTACTATGCATTCCATTGCATTCCATTCCATTCCATTTCATTCAATTATGTTACTCTCCATTCCATTCTATTCCATTCCATTCCATTCCATTCCATTATGT
>NW_007067066.1:0-738 GCF_000164805.1 Carlito syrichta | reverse complement strand
GGGCTGACAACTTGGAGTAGAGAATCACCCCCCCCACCTTGGTTTATACAGCTTTCCTGTTGCATCCAGATTCAGCCCCAAAGGTTGATATGGAGTGGACTACGAAGAAGCCAGACAGTGTGAGTTGGCTCCCAACCCCCTGCTCCATGACTGTTAGGTCCACGTGTGTGGCCAGACACAAGTGTGTCCACCCTGAAATAGTCCTCCTGTCAGTCAGGAAGCAGCCATAAAGCAGATGCATCCTCAGATGGGGGCACTTGGGAAGAATTTCCGGGGGGTATTCTGTCAGGGTTGTGAGCAGGAGTCACCAAGTGGTGATGCAGCTCCTAGGGGTGCAGGGTAGCAATGCTGGGAGTCTCCAAGCCTGAAGAGCAAGCCAGAGAGGAGCCATTAAACCTGGGGAAAGCTGATCTCATGCTTTTGGTGAAAAGCACATGATGGGAAGGAGCCAGGTAAGGAAAGACGTGGTGTCCTGGCAGAGCTACACAAAGCCTGTATGCAGAGGGGCTGAAGCCAACGTGGCAGTGGCAGCTATCGGGGCCTAACATGCCCCTTCTCACCCTTCCAGAGCAGGCATGTGAAGCCCCCAGATCTAGGAGCTGCCTCCTGGTGACCCACCTACTCCCTAGACTTTTCTCTCTTCCAAAGGGCCCTCAGCAGCTTTTCCTAAGCCCCACTCCAATCTTGTCCTTTTTAGTCAAAATCTATTCCTCCTGCTGAAGGAAAAAAGCACTTTTG
>NW_007067065.1:0-821 GCF_000164805.1 Carlito syrichta | reverse complement strand
GTATTCTGTGGTCTTTGGATGAGTGTTCTATAGGTATCAATTAAGTCCATTTGGTCCAGAGTCTCATTGAGGTTCCGGATCTCCTTGCTGATTTTTTTGTCCTGATGATCTGTCTAAGGTTGTGAGTGGTGTATTAAAGTCCCCAGTTATTATGGTGTTAGAGTCAATGTCTTTCTTTAGTTTTCCTAGAAGTTGCTTTATGAATGTTGGTGCGCCTATGTTGGGTGCATATATGTTTAGGATAGATATTTCTTGTTGATGGAGTGAACCTTTTATCATTATGTAGTGGCCCTCTGTATCTTTTTTAATTTTTGATAGCTTAAATGGTATTTTGTCTGAAATTAGGATCGCGACTCCTCCTTTCTTTTGTGTTCCATTCACCTGAAAATTTGTTTCCCATCCTCTTACTTTGAGTCTGTGTATGTCCTTTCTAGTGAGATGGGTCTCTTGAAGGCAGTATATTGTTGCCTGGTGATATTTTATCCATTTTGTCATTCTATGTCTTTTCAGTGGTGCGTTTAGTCCATTCACATTCAGACTAATTATTGAAATGTGAGAGTTCATCCCTATCATCGAGTTCTTATTGAGTTATTGTTCTTCCACTTGGTTTTTTCTTTTTTCTTTTTCTTTTTTTTTTTTTTTGTCTTTCTTTTGCTTTTGGGGTTGGTTCGTGTATATTTTATTCTTTTCCCTGTACTCTTGTGAAGAACGTTGTTCTTTTTTCCTTTTCTTCTGTGTTTAGTACTTTCTTAAGTGTTTCATGTAGAGATGGTTTTGTGGCTGCATAAGTTCTTAGGGATTGGATATCTGGGAAAGATTTT
>NW_007067064.1:0-640 GCF_000164805.1 Carlito syrichta | reverse complement strand
GGGGTCAGTCAGTTTTCCCAGCACCATTTACTGAATAAGTTCTCCACTCCCCAGTGATAGTTGGGGGAGGCTTTGTCGAAGATGAGTTGGTTGAGAAATTGAGGTTTTGCTTCAGGGATCTCAATTCAATTCCATTTATCTATATGCCTGTTCCTATACTAATACCAAGCTGTTTTGATGATTGTAGCTTAATAGTAAAATTTGAAGTCTGGTAATGTGATACCACCTGTTTGTTTTTATGGCTGAGGATTGTTCTGGCTATTCTTGGCCGTTTGTGTTTACATATGAATTCCTGTGTTGTTTTTTCTAGGTCTGAGAAGAACGTTGCTGGTAATTTGATAAGTATTGCATTTAATCTGCAGATTGCCATAGGCAAGATGGACATCTTCACAATGTTGATTCTTCGAATCCACGAGCATGGGATATTTTTCCACTTGTTTGTGTCATCTTTGATTTCTTTGAGCAGAGTTTTGTAGCTTTCATTGGAAAGGTCTTTCACCTCTCTGGTTAGGAAAATGCCAAGGTATTTCTTTTTTTTTTTTGTGGCTATTTTGAATGGAATTGTGCTTCTTATTTGGGTTTCTGTTTGTTTATTATTGGTGTAAAGAAATGTGATTGTCTTTTGCACATTTGTTTTATG
>NW_007067063.1:0-771 GCF_000164805.1 Carlito syrichta | reverse complement strand
GGAGTTAGGCTTTACAATTGTGAAACACGTGGGGTTGGCTGTTCATGTGCTAACAGCTATAGTATAGAAACTGCAATCTAGGAATACATTTGAGAGAAATCATCCCCTATGTAAAGAAAAGAGATGGACTATAATAGTTATGACATCATAGTTTCAGAGCTACGTTCTCAAAACCCTACAAATGTTCATCCACGAGTTTCAAAAACATATTTGAGAGTCATCAGAAAATGACGAAATATGAATAACCATGTACATTCACATGGTTGCATGTAGGAAACCACATTTTTCTCAAAACCAAATTCATGCTTACCATGATATGACCTCCTATACTGCGATAAAAGAAGTAAAACAAGCCACTTTTTGGAAATACAGGCAAATAGGCTAAAATGAGGTTAAAATACTATACCTTGATAATTAAGTTAATATTTACCTTCAGCTAAATGCCAGACATTTCGTATCTTTAGTCAGATAGTAAGCATAAAAAGAACAATTTTATTATGATTTTGGTATGCTTCCTCCAGTAAAAACTTAAGGTTATAAGATTGCAAACTTAGAGAATATAATGAAGAAACTTATACCCCTTTACTAATGAATATAGAAAAGGCCAAAATCACCTCAATTGCTATTTCTAACAATAGGCACAAAAGCAGTGTTCTGTTTAACTTGGTTTTCGCTAAGACTTTGTCATGCCTGTGTACATCAGTGATATTGGTCTGTGGTATTCTTTGTTTTTACTTTGCGTGTGTCTGTCTTGTTTTGCTATCAGAGTAG
>NW_007067062.1:0-1057 GCF_000164805.1 Carlito syrichta | reverse complement strand
CATGGAAAAGCAGAATCAGCCAAGTTGAAGAAAGAATCTCAGAGCTTGAAGACCAAAACACAGAACTAACCCAAACTGTCAAAAGCATAGAAAAGAAGCTCAAAAAGACAGAACAAAACCTGCAAGAGATGAATGATCACTTCAAGAGACCAAACCTAAGAATAATTGGGCTTCATGAGGCAGAAAGAGAAACCGAAGCCACACTGGAACAAACATTTCATGAAATCATTCAAGAAAACTTCCCTCATCTCATTAAGGATGAAAAAATTCAAACACAAGAGATTCAGAGAACCCCTGCAAGACAACAAACGAGAAGACCAACTCCCAGACACATAATAATTCGCCTAAACAAAGTAACTATGAAAGGAAAAATCCTAAAGGCAGCAAGAGAAAAAGGCCAGACTACCTACCAGGGAAAATCAATTAGAATAGCAGCAGATTTATCAACAGAAACCCTTCAGGCCAGGAGAGCCTGGAGCCCTATCTTCAAAGTTCTAAAAGAGAAACAATTTCAACCAAGAATAACCTACCCAGCCAAACTAAGCTTCATAAATGAGGGAGAATTGAAATCTTTTCCAGACATCCAATCCCTACGAACCTACGCCGCTACCAGGCCACCTCTACAAGAAACACTTAAGAAAGTACTGAACACAGAAGAAAAAGAAAAAAGAACAACAGCATTCTTCACAAGAGTACAGGCAAAAGATTAAAAACACACATGAACCAACTCCAAAACCCAAAGAAAGACAACAAATAAACAGGAACAACTCTGTAAGAACCTTATGACAGGGATCAACTCTTGCATTTCAATTATTAGCCTAAATGTGAACGGACTAAATGCACCACTGAAAAGACATAGATTGGCAAAATGGATAAAATATCATCAGGCAACAATCTATTGCCTTCAAGAGACTCACCTCACTAGAAAGGACATCCACAGACTCAAAGTAAGAGGATGGGAAACAAACTTCCAGGCGAACGGAATACAAAAGAAAGGAGGAGTAGCCATCTTAATTTCAGACAAAATACCCTTCAAACTATTAAAAATCAAGAAAGG
>NW_007067061.1:126432-174613 GCF_000164805.1 Carlito syrichta | reverse complement strand
AATTCTATTGAAAGTATTCCAGGCAATTGAGAAAGACAGAACTCTTCCCAAATCATTTTATGAAGTTAGCCTCACACTGATACCCAAACTGATTAAAGGCCCAACAACGAAAGAGAACTAGAGACCAATATCCCTGATGAACAAAGATGGAAAAGTTCTCAACAAGATTCTACCACATCAGATCCAAGAGCACATCTAAAAAAAATCCACCACGACCAAGTAGACTTCATCCCTAGGATGTAGGGATGGTTAAACATCCACAAGACCATAAAAAAATTCAATACATCAACAGATGTAAAACCAAAACCATAAATTACATCATTAGATGCAGAAAAAAACTTTTGACACAATCCAGGATCTCTTCTTGATAAAAGCCCTTGACCACATAGGCATAGAGAAAACATACCTCAGAATAATAAGAGCTATTCATGATTTAAAAAAAAAAAAACCCATAGCCAACGTATTTCAAAACAGAAATTGGAAGCATTTTCCCTGAAAACTGGAACATGACAAGACTGTCCACTCTCACCCTTCTGTTCAGCATAATGTTGGAAGTCTTAGCTAGAGCAATCAGACAACAGAAGGAAATCGGGGGTATCCAAAGAGGAAAAGAAGAAGTTAAGTTATCCCTCTTTGCTGACAAGATGATCCTATACCTTGAAAATCCAAGATAATCTGAAAAAAACCTCCTTGAACTGGTAAATGACTCTGGCAAAATCTCATGCTTCAAAATAAATGTGCAAAAGACAGTTGTATTCTATACACCAACAACAAAAAGGCAGAGAACCAAATGAAAATCACAGTCTCATTCACAATAGCCACAAAAGAAGGAAATACCTTGGCATCTTACTGACTAGAGAAGTGAAAGACAAAGACCTTTACAATGAAAACTACAAAACACCACTAAATAAATCAAAGAAGTCACAAGCAAATGGAAAAATATTCGATGCTAATGGATTGGAAGATTCAACATCGTTAACATGTCTATCCTACCAAAGGCAATCTACAGATTCAACGCAATACCTATTATATTACCAACGTAATTCTTCTCAGACCCAGAAAGGACAATACAGATATTCATATGGAAACATAAATGACCATGAATAACCAATTCAGTGTTTGGCAAAAGAAACTAAGTGGGAGATACCACATTTCCAGACATTAAACTTTATTATAAAGCTACAATAATCAAAGCAGCCTGGTATTGGTACAAGAACAAGGATATAGACATACAAAACAGGATAAAGAATCCAGAAGCAAAACCTCACTTTCTCAACCAACTCATCTTCGACGAAACCTCTACCAGAAACTACTGGGGAGAAGAGAACCTATTCCGTAAATAGTGCTGACCACATGAGGAAGAATGATACAGGACCCCTGTATATCACACAAAAATCAACTCTAAATTGATCAAAGACCTAAACGTAAAACCTAAAATTATAAGAATCTTAGAAAAAAGCAGGATACACCCTTACAGAAATTGGAATAGGTAGCCAATTCCTAATCAAAACCACAAAAGTCCATGACATAAGAGATAAGATAGACTAGTGGGACTTCATCAAACTGAAAACATTCTGCAAAGCAAAAGAAATCATGAAGAGAATGGGGAGACAGCTCACAGAATGGGAAAAAATATTTGCCAACAGTATGTTTGACAAAGGCCTAACATCCAGGATCTACAAGGAAATCAAATGTGCCAAAATGAAAAAAAATATAAAATAACAGTCCTTTTAAAAAAGAAGGCAAAAGATATGAAGAGACACTTCTCAAAAGAAGACATACGAGCAGCCAACAGATACATGAAAAAGTGCTCAGCTTCACAAATCATCAAGGAAATGCAAACCAAAACCACACTGAGATATCACCTAACTCCAGTCAGGGTGTCCATCATTAATAACTCAAAAAACAAAAAACACCAAAAAACAGATGCTGGAGAGGATTCAGAGAAAAGGCAGAGAAAAGGGAATGCTGCTACACTGTTGGTAGAAGAACAAATTAGTACAATCTCTGTGGAAAACAGTGTGGCAATTTCTAAAAGATCTAAAAATTGACCTTCCATGTGATCCAGCAACCCCCCTTTTGTGAATATACCCATAGGAACACAAATTATTCTATAAGAAAAATACCTGCACGCACATGTTTATTGCAGCACAATTCACAATAGCAAAACATGGAACCAATTGTGCTGCCCATCAAAACTGGACTGGATTTTTAAAAAAAGGTGGTACAATACATGATGTAATAGTATACAGTCATAAAGAAGGGCAAAATTACGAACTTCACAACAACTTGGATGGCTTTAGAGTCTATCATACTCAGTGATCTTTCACAGAAAAAAAAGAACTGAGCACCACATGTTCTCACTCATAAGTGAATTCTGAACACCTATTATAATAATATAAGAAAGGGATTGGCAGTAGTGGGACACTGCCAGGGATGAGATGGAACGCATAACATCAATTAGGGTACCTGACCCCAAACCAGGTGAAGTGAGGACCAATGGGAGGCCCAAACTTCACCTGTATGATGACCACTTATGTACCTAATCCTAAACTGTACCTCACATCTTTAAAATAAAATTTAAAAAATAAACCATATTACAAGGCCACTGTAGCTGAGATTGCAGGGTATTGGGCAAAGAAATAGGCACATAGACCAATGAACAGGACAGAGAATCTGTAAATAAAAACATAGTCCCTCAACCAATTCATCTTTGAGCAAGTCATCAATAGTCTTCTTGAGGAAAGAAAATCATTTAGCAAATGATGCTGAGAAAACTGACTAGCCACATGCCGAATGAAACTGGATTCCTACCTATCACCATATACAAAAATCAACTTAAAGTGGATTAAGGACTTAAAACCTCAATCTATAAACATCTCAGAAGAAAACATAGGGAGCACCCTTCTGGATATCACAGTAGGCAATAAAATCATGAGAAAGTCCTCAAGAACAATTGCAAGGAAACCTACTATAGACAGGAGGGTTCTTGTCTGAAAAACTGAAAAGTTTTTGCACAGCAAAAGAAACCATAGAGTAATGAGACCCATGGAATGGGAAAAATTATTAGCAAGCTATGCATCTGACAAAGGCCTAACGTCAAGGATATATAAGGAACTCAAACAAATTGAAAGAAAAAACCCATTAAAAAGTAGGCAAAAGGCGTGAGCAGCATCTTCTCAAAGGATGACATACAAGCAGCCAACAAACACATGAAAAAATATTCAGCATCACTGATCATCAAAAAAAGGCAGATCAAAACTCTAATTAGATACCACCTCACACTGGTAAGGATGTCTATTATTAAGTCAAAAAAAAAACAGGTGCTGGTGTGACTGGGGAGAAAAGAACACTTCTACACTGTGGTGGGAATACAAGCTAGTTCAACCTCTATGGAAAGCAGTGTGATGATTTCTCAAAAACTAAAAATTGAACATCCATATGATCCAGCAATTCCTCTCCTGGGAATATACCAGAGGAGCATAAATTGCTCTACCAAAAAGGCACCTGCACACACATGTTTAATACAGCACTATTGACAATAGCAAAAACATGGAACCAACCCAGATACCCATAAAAAATGTACTGGATAAAGAAAATATAGTACATATATATGATAGAATAGTATGCAGCCATAAAGCAAAACAATCATGACTTTACAGCAACTTGGATGCAGTTGGACACCATCGTACTAAGTGGACTAACATTGAAACAAAGTACTGAGTACAACATGTTCTCACTCATAAGCAAGCCCCGAACTCTAGTCACACTAAGCACAAGGGTGGGATTGGCAGATTCTGGACGCTGCCAGAAGAAGGAGAGAGGGAGGAGGGAATGGGGTATGTGGTAACACAATGGGTACCTGGTTCGCTAGCAGGGAGAGAGGGTCAGCGATAGGCCTAAACTTCACCTGTATGCAACCTACTTATGTAGTAAATCCCCACTTGTACCCCACTACTCTAACATACATTTCACTCTTTCCCCATATATTTTTTTTAAATGTGCAGCTCTCTCCCATGTTCATTTAATTTTACATAACACGCTCATTTAGGCTGAAGCAAATAGGTCTGGTTTTCAATGTGAAAATAAGATACAAAAATTTTTCTTGGAGTTATTTCTAAGCAGAACTTGTCTCTAATCCTAATGAGAATTACAAAAAGAAGGAGGAGAGAATTACTATATTTTGTATTTCTCTCCCTATCTCTCTTTAATCTTGGGGTAAGTCCTGCAGCCGCAAGCACTGCCCGCGAGTATTGTTGGGTTAAAGTGGAGGGGACGTTAAACAATGAAAGCAACTAAAGAAAGGAGAGATTCTTCCAGACTTAGAGGAGGACAGAGGTTGGAGGCACCCACATGCAGCAGGGGCCTGTGCCCTATTCTTAAGTCACACCCTTGGGAAACAGCATAACCCTAAAAGGGGCATCAATGGAGGATGATCTTGGGTCCCAAAGTTCTAACTATTCCAAAAATATCCATTTGCAGACATGACCCTGAAACTGTAAAGTGGCTATACCTAAAGGAGTCATGTGGGCTGGGATAGTAGTTGTCTCAGTGAAAACCAGCATGGACCTCTTCTATGCTTTGTCACAGCATAAGACTTTGGGACCTTGTGTAATTTTGGAGAAGAGGAGGAAAGGACAGGGAAAGAGCCCCCCAAATGACTGAATTTACTAACAGCCTGGTGGTATGGGGCCCTAGAATTGGATTTAGTTTTATTTAAAGAACATAAATAAGTATGGCTTTTCTTGCCCACTTGAGTTGATGAATTAATATTGGGAACCTTAACATAAACTGGGAGCCTTAGTCTGAGATGACATGGCAGTCAAGCTGTGAAAGTGGAATATCAGGCAACAATGAAACATCTACATGAGTTTTAATATGCCCATGTGTTGTTGCAGTCTTTGTGGATATCCAACCATTTATTTATTTAACAAATGTTTACTAAGTTTTTATTTATGTGTTAGACTTTGTTCTAGAGTCTGGGAGGATAAAGCAGCGAACAAAACAGACATAAATCTCTCCTCTCATGAATCTTACAGTCTGCAGACCAAAAACAAGTAAAATATATATCATAGAAGAAGGTGATAAATGCTATGGAGAAAAGTAAAGAAATCAGGGTAAGGGAGATAGGGAGTTTTGACGAACACTATATTTTAAATGTTTTACTTTGTAAATTGACATACAATTAAACATATTTATGAAACGTGTAGTGACCTTTCAATACCTAAAATATGCAGGATAATTATCATAAAATCCATCATCTCAAACATTCATCTGTCTTTTGTATTCAGGATATTCAGTATCCTCCTCCTAGCTGTTTGAAATTATATTATGTATTATTGTCAACTATAGTCATCCTACAGTGGTATAGAACACTAGAACTTATTTCTTCTATCTAGTTGTAATTTTGTATGTTTTAACAAGTCTCTCCCTTTCACCATTTTCCCCCTACTCTTCCCAGCCCCTAGTATTTTCTATTCTACTTTTTACTTCTATGAGATCAGCTTTTTTTTAGCTTCCACATATGTGTAAGAACATATAGTGTTTAACTTTCTATTCCTGGCTTATTTCACTTAGCTATTGTGAAAAATGCTGCAATAAACATGAAGGTTCTGATGTAAAGGAGATCATCTATGAAAAGGCAGCATTCAAACAAACCTAAAGGAAGTGAGGGAGGAGTCATGCAGATATATGAGGGAATAGCATTCTAGAAAGAACAAATGCAAAACTCTAAGATAAAAGCATGTTTTGAATTCTTTGGGAAATGGTAGGGGGGTTTTGGAGGTATGGCTGTAATACTATGAACTATAGGAAAAATGGTAGGAGATGGGGTCAGAGAGGTGAGGATATAGGGAAAATCACTTAAGTCATTGTAAAGATTGACACTTAACTCTAAATGAGTTGGGAACTAGTGGAGAATTGTAACCAAAGAGTTGCATAACCTGAAATATTTTAACAGGATCCCTTTGGCTGCTGTACAGAACATAGATTTTAGGGGGCAAAAATGGAATTAGGGAGTCACTGAGATCAGAGATTATAGTGGTTTAAACCAAGATGATACGAGTAAAGGTGGGTAAGTGGTCAGATTATGTAATATTGTTAAAAATTCTTTAATAGTTGATTTTATTTTAAAATAGCTTTAGCAAGGTATAATTTATAAACAACACAATTCATCTATTTTAGGTATACAATTTGAAAATTTTTAGCAAGTTTTCAGAGGTGTGCAAACATCATCACAATTCAGGTTTTAAGCTTTTTCATAACCTCAGAAAGATTCCTTGTTCCTGTCTACAATTAATTTCTATTTTCCTCTCCTCCAACTCCAGGCAGCCACTAATCCTCTTTCTGCCACTTATATATTTGTCTTTGTTTGATATTTTATATAAATGGAATCATATAATATGTAGACTTCCATGACTGACTTCATTCACTTAGAATAATTCTTTCATGATTCATCCATATTATGGCATGTATTAGTATCTCGTTTCTTTTGTTGTCAAATTCAATCACATGGCTATGCCATCTGTTATAGTCTGAAAGTCTATATCTTCCCAAAATTAATGTTAGATTCTTTGGGAGGTGATTGGGACATGAAGACAGGGCTCTCATGGTTAGGATTAGTTCTCTTACACACAGAGAAGATGCTGTCTATGAACCAAAAGTGGGCCCTCACCAGAAACCAATATGTTGGTACCTTGATCTTGAACTTCCCAACCAAGCAATGAATACATTTCTGTGGATTATAAGCCACCCAGTTTATGGTGTTTTGTTACATTTTATTTATTCATTGTTATTATTTTATTTATTCATTCACCAGTTGATGAACATTAAGGTTGTCTCCACCTTTTAGCTATTATGAATATTGCTGCTTTGAGCATTCGTGTACAAGTTTTGGTATTGACATATATTTTCATTTTTCTTGGAGTGAAAAAGTAACTTTTCTTGGATATGTACATAGAATGGAATTGATGGGTCAAATTTTGAGGAACAAAGTGTTTTCCAAAGGGGCTGTGGCATTTTATGCTCCCATCAGCGAAGAATGAGTGTTCCAATTTTTCTACATCCTTGCCAATACTTGTTACTTTCTTTTTTATTATAGCTATCTAAGTAAGTAGGAAGTGGCATTTTATGGTAGTCTTAATTCACATTTTTTTACTACTAATACTGTACAGCATATTTTTGTGTGCCTATTAACCATTTGTATATTTTCTCTGGTGAAATATCTATTCAAATCTTTTGCCTATTTTTTATTGGGTTGTCATTTTATTGTTGTGTTGTAAGAGTTCTTTATATAGTCTATATACAAATCCCTTATCAGATATGTGATTTGCTAACATTCTTTCCCAGTCTGTAGCTTGTTTTCTTGATCTATTTTGTTTATTTTTTTAATGTAATGTGTTTATTTATTTTTCTTTATTTCAACAACTTTAGGGCATACAAATAGTTTTTGGTATGGGCTCCAAGTGTACCCTCCACTCTCACCTGTGCACTTTGTACTCATTAGGTAATTTTTCATTCCTCAACCTCATCCTCCCCTCCCCTTCTGAGTCTCCAGTGTCCATGACACCATTCTCTATGTTTTTACATATCTTTAGTTTAACTCCCACTTATAGGTGAGAACAAGCAGTGTTTCCCTTTCTGTTCCTGAATTAGTTCACTTAGGATTATGTTCTCCAGTTTCATCCAAATTGCTGAAAAAGACTTTATTTCCTTTTTGTTGATAACTGAATAGTATTCCATTGTGTTTACATGTCACATTTTCACTGTCTACTGATTGGTTGATGGACAATTAGGCTGATTCCACATCTTTGCAATTGTGAATTGAGTTGGTGTCTTTTATATATAGTGGCCTCTGTTTCTTTGGGTAAATACCTAGTAGTGTGATTGCTAAATCAAATGGTAGGTCTACTTTTGGTTCTTTGAGAAATCTCCATACCAATTTCCATAGGAGTTGTACTAATTGGCGCTTCCACTAGCAGTGTGTATAAGACCTCCCTTGGAGAGACTCAGAGAGGATGGCAGTGAAGTCAGTCAGACTATGTGAGTCCCTGTGTGAATGAGTGAGTGTATGGACAATTTTGCATACTAACTGAGTGGGGACTTGGGAGCAAGTGACCAGGGCACTTCTGGTGAAGTGGCTGGTGCCACAGCTGCTCTGTGTTGTCCCTAGTGCTTCCCAGAGCACAGAAGCTGCATTCCATTTTTAAAATCAGCAAAGCCTTTTCTGGAAAGAAGTTTCCAGGAGTGATTGCCGGCTCTAGTCTCTGCCTCATCACTGCAGCACTGGTCAGATATTGGCAACAAGAGCTTCAGAGGGAGCACAGTGAAGGAGCCAGAGGCAAAGCCCCACTAAAGAAGACAAAACAGTCACCCTGCCACCATATTGAAATCTGGGCAGGAAAGTGCTCCAGCTTGCTCACCATGGAGCAACAGATCCAATCTTTGCAACAGATGAGTTAACTACTCTGGAGCTGGTCATGACTCAGAGAGAATATCCTGAAAACACAAATTTCAGAGGGACAGGACAAGTGCTGTGTCTTAGGTGCCCCATCCCCTACTCAGATTCAGCCATGAGACAAAGGGTGCAACCAGAAAAGGATTAGGAGGACCCCCAAAGAGAGCAGTGATGAGTTCAAGGCTAACTCAATTCCTTATCCCCAACAATCATCTGAACATAAGACCCACACTGCTGGGACATGATTGAGAGGGATGATCCCAGGAGAAGTCTGGTCATCAGCCATGATAGGAAGACTCTACTCCAGGATAAACCTGGCTGGGTATCCCCCACCAATACCTGGGGAGGAGACAGTCTGCACCTCCCAAGTGGAAGGGATTCCCCCTGACCATATGAGAGTGGAAATGGAGAACTGAATGTCCACCTACCCCCACCACTCCCTCCACCTTCCCTGGGCTGGGCACTGGAGAAATTGTGAAAGAGGCTGCAGCTTTGCAGGAGACAGCAGAGGGGCTGAGCAGCTGAGAGAAGCAATTACAGAACCTTCACAAGAGGGCACTTACTGCCCCCATTTTTTTTTCTTTTTGCATGAATATGTATGTTGAGATTTCATTTGCATTCCTCCCCTTTTTTCCCTTTCTTTTTCTTTCTTCTGTCGTTTTTTGTTTTCTGTTTGTGTGTACATGAATGATTGAGTGTTCATTTTTCAGCTTCTTTTTTGCTCTTCTCTTTTTAGCCTAATGTGTGTGTGAATATATATGTGAGGGTTCAATTTGCTTCTCTTTTTTTTCTACTTTTGTTTTTGTTGAGCATACATGTGTGTACATATGTGTGCGCCTGTGTGTGTGTGCATGTGTGTGCTCAGTTTTCCTGTTTTTTGTTTTTTTTGTTTTTTTTTTTTTGTCTTTTTAGGGGGGCGGGTTTGTTTTTGTTTTTCCTGTTGGCTTTGATTTTTGTTTGTATGTGTTTGCGTGTGCTTTATTGCTTTTTGCATAGGTTTCTGCTTTTGTTTTTCTGTGTTTTTGTTTTGTTTTGTTTTTTCATTTTATTATTTTTAGTCCATCCTATTTCATTCTACTTTTCTCTGTTCCTTCATTGCTATTATTTTATCCAGGACTCTGGGAGTACACACATGTACTCGTCGAATCATCATATAGAGTGGTTGTGATGGGGAGTGGGTCTCAGGGAACCCACACCCCAGTCAGTGAACATTGTGATTTGCAAGCAGTTTCTGAATGCTAGATCCTCATCCTCCATCTTATTCGACTCTCAAAACTATAAGATGAGCAAAGCTTCCAGCCCCTCAGGCTTGTTTCAAAATAAAACAAATTCAGAGCCCTGATCCCAGAAGAATAAAGGACCAAGCAAACATCGGAAGTCAAAGCCCCTCCCAACACCACTGAATAATGTAACTAAAGAGAAAAGAAAGAGATCTGCCACAAATGAGGAAAAAATCACTGGAAGACCACAGGTAATTCCCAGTGTACCAAAGAGACAACACCTGCAAAATCAGACCTCAAAACCCAAACAATAGAAGTCACCAAAGACTGATCCCAGAACACAACAGGGATTAGAGAATGGATGAAAAGAGGGAATAAAACTCAAGAAAGACAAGACACAACACTGAAAGAACTTGTGGCAGAGATTTTCACCATAAAAAATTCTTTCCAGAAAATAAATAATGAGATGACAAGCATGGAAAGCAGAATTCATCAAGCAAAAGAAGACTCTAGAGCTTGAAGATCAAAATATGGAATTAACCCAATCTGTACAAAAAAATAGAAAGAAAATTCAGAAAGAAAGAACAAAGCCTCAAAGAGATATGTAATTATATCAAGAGGCCAAAACTATGCTGATTAGTATCTCAGAAAAATAAAGGGAAATGGAGAACACCTTGGAGCAAGTATTCCAGGAAATTATCCAAGAAAACTTCCCCATCTCACCAGAGATGTGACCATCCAAACACAAGAGATACTGAGAACCCCCACAGGACATCAAATGAGAAGACCAATCCCCAGACACATAGCAATTCACCTACACAAAGTAGACACAAAAGAAAAAAATCCTAAAGGCAGCAAAAAGAAAGATCAGACTATCTACCAGAAAGACCAATTAGAATAGCAGTAGACCTAATGGCAGAAACACTATAAGAAGAAGAGACTGAGCCAGGCTTGGTGGCTCAGCCTGTAATCCCACGCCTTTGGGAGGCTGAGGTGAGTGGATTGCCTGAGCCCATGGGTTCGAGACCCATCTGGGCAGTGAGACCTCATCTCTACAATAAATCAAAAAATCAGCCGGGCGTGATAGTGGACGCCTGTAGTTCCAGCTACTTGGAAGGCTGAGGCGGAAGGATCGCTGGAGCCCAACAGGTCTAGGCTATGGTGGCCGGCAGCAGCCACTGCACTCCAGTCTGGGTGACAGAGTGAGACTCCAACTCAAAAAAAGAAAAAAGAAGAAGAGACTGGAGTCCAATTTTCAAAGTTCAAAAAAATAAACAATTTAAACCAAGAATTTCCTACCCAGCCAAACTCAGCTTCATCAGCAATGGAGAATTAAAATCTTTACCAGACATCCAATCTCCAGAGATTATGCAGCTTCCAGACCAGCTATACAGAAGATGCTTAAAAAGGAATTAAGCACAGAAGAAAGAAAAAAAATGACCACTCACTTCCCAAGAGAACAGGAGAACATAGAATCAACAGAGAGTATATCACTCCTGCAAACTTGTAAAGACACACATCAATCAAAAAGTTAAAAGAGAACAAACAAAAAAATTATAAGAGCCTCATGATGGGAATAAACACTCACATATCAATAATCAGCCTGAATGTGAATCAGCTAAATGCACCATTGAAAAGACATAGAATGACTAACTACATAAAAAGCCACAACACAATAAGCGTCCATGAGACACATCTTACCACAAAGGACACACACAGACTCAAAGTTAGAGGAGGGGAAATGAATTTCCAGGTGAACAGATCACAAAAGAAGGCAGCAGTCATGATGTTAATATCAGACTTAACAACTTTTAGGCTATCAAGAATTTAAAAAGACATGGAAGAACACTACATGATGATAAAATGTTCAATCCATCAACAAAAAATATCCATCTTAAACATATGTGCAACCAACATAGGAGTGCCAGCTTTTATAAAGCAACTATCAAGTAAACTAAAAAAGACATTGTCTCTACTGATATCATAGCTGGGGACTTAAATATCCCACTAACAACCCTAGATAGATCAACAAGGCAAAAAATAATTTTAAAAAAAGGTACAGAACCTCCACTTGATACTTGACCAAATGGACTTAATAGATGTCTGCAGAACACTTCACCCAACAATCACAGGCTATACAGTCTACTCATCACCACAGGGAAAATGCTCCATGATTGATCAAATTCTTGACCATAAATCAAGCACAAACAAATTTTAAAAGATCAAAATACTGCCATGAACCTTCACAGACTTCAGTGAAATAAAAATAAATATTAACAACAACAAAATTCCCCCCAACTCCACAAAACATGGCCACTAAGCAGCATGATGCTAAACAACTCCTAGGTCAACACAGAAATCAAAACGGAAATTCAAAGATTCCTAGAAACAAATGAAAACAAAGAAACAACTTACCAAAATCTCTGGGGTGTCATGAAAACAGTTCTAAGAGGGAAATTTATATCTCCATGAGCACACATCAAGAAAATGGAAAGCTCACAAATTAACAGCCTAACAAATCACCTAAGGGAGCTAGAAAGACTAAAACTCTAACTTCAGCAGACGAATCCAGATCACCAAAATAAAAGTCCAAATACAGGACATAAAAGACAAATATATCATGGAAAACATCAACAATACAAAAACAGCTTCTTTTAAAGGATAAGCAAGATTGATGGACCCCTAGCCAGACTAACCAAGAAAAAACAAGCCCAAATAAACACAACCAGAAACACAAAAGATCAAATCACAACTGACCCCAAAATAATTCAAAATTTTATCAGGGATAACTATGCACAATTGCATGGAAACAAACTCGACAATCTAAATGAAATGGAGGACATTCTAATATCACAACAACCTCCCAAGGTTGAAAGAAAAAGATATTGAGACATTAAATAGACCAATAACAACCCAGGAAATTGACTTCATCATAAGAAAGCTACCTACAGAACAAAGACCTGGATCAGATGACTTTCCAGTGGAATTTTACCAACCATACAAGGAGGAGCTGATACCAATCCTACTGAAAGTATTCTAGGCAATTGAGGAAGACAGAACTCTCTCCAAACCATTTTATGAAGCTAACATCACACTGATACCCAAACCAGGTAAAGATCCAACAAAAAAAGAGAACTACAGGCTAATATCCCTAATGACCATAGAGGCAAAAATTCTCAACAAGATTCTAGTAAATCAGAGTCAACAACACATCTCAAGTCATCCACTATTACCAAGTAGTCTTTATCCCTGGGATGTAGGGCTGCTTTGACATCACAAAACCCCAAATGTAATTCAATACATAGACAAATGTAAAAACAAGAACCACATGATTACATCATTAGATGCAGAAAAATCTTTTGACAAAATTCAGCATCCCTTGTTGATAAAAATCTCTTGAACATCTAGGCATAGAAGGAATATACTTCAAAATATTAAGAGGCATCTATGATAAATCTATAGCCAGCAAACTGCTAAATGGACAGAAACTGGAAGTATTTCCCCTGAAAACTGGAACAATACAAGGCTGTCCACTCTCAACCCCCTCATACAATATAGTGTTGGAAGTCCTAACTCGAGAAATCAGACAAGAGAAAGAAATCAGAGATATCCAGATAGGGAAAGTGGAAGTTAATTTATCCCTATTTCCTGATGATATGATCCCATACCTAGAAAATCCAAGAGAATCTGTCAAAAACCTGCTTGTGCTGATAAAGGACTTTGGCAAAGTCTCAGGGCACAAAATAAATGTACAAAAGACAGTCACATTCTTATACACCACTGACAAACAGGCAGAAAAACAAATAAAAAGCACAATCCCATTCACAATAGCCACACACAAAAATATTGAAATGCCTTGGCATCTTTCTAACCAGAGAAGTGAAAGCTCTATACAATAAAAACTACAAAACACTGCTCAAAGAAATCCAAGAAGGCACAAACAAATGGAAAAATATTCCATCCTCATGAATGGGAAGAATCAACATTGTTAAGATGTCCATCCTACCAAAGGCAATCTACAGATTCAATGCAATACAAATTAAATTACCTACATCATTCTACTCAGACCTAGAAATGACAATACATAAATTCATATGGAAATATAAATAACCACAAATAGCCAAAATATTCCTCAGTAAAAGAAACTAAGTGGAAAGTATCACAATTCCCAACTTTACACTTTACTAAAAGGCTACTATAATCAAAGCAGCCTGGTATTGGTACAAGAATAGGCATATGGACCAATGGAACAGGATAGAGATTCCAAAAGCAAAACCTCAATTTCTCAACCAACTCATCTTCATCAAAGTCTCCACTATCAACCACTGGGGAGAGGAGAACCTATTCAGTAAATAGTGCTGGGAAAACTAGCTGATCACGTGCAGAAGACTGAAACAGGACCCGCACCTATCATTACAGAAAAATCAACTATAAATGGAACAAAGACCCAAACATAAAACCTAAAATTGTAAAAATCTTAGAAAATGCAGGAGATATGGTAATCAGAGTAGGCAACCAATTCCTGTTCAAAACCCCATATGTCCATGCCATAAAAGATAGGATAGACAAGTGGACCTAATTAACCTGAAAAGCTTCTGCAAAGCAAAAGAAACCATCAAGAGAGCAGAGAGACAGCCCACAGAATGGTAATAAATACTTGCCAGTTGTATATCTGACAAAAGCCTTACATCTGGGATCTACAAAGAACTCAAGCATGCCAAAAGCAAAAAGAAAACAGCCCACTAAAAAGTAGGCAGAAGACATGAATAGAAACTTCTCAAAAGACATGTGAACAGCCAACAGACATGAAAAAGTGCTCAGTCTCAATAATTATCAGAGACATGCAATCAAAACCACATTGAGATACCACTTAACTCCAGTAAGAAGGACTATCATTAATAAAAGAAAAACAAGGTGCCAGCGAGAATGTGGAGAAAAGGGAATGCTTCTACATTCCAGGTGGCAATGCAAACTAGTTCAACCTCTAGGGAAAACAGTGTGGTGATTTCTAAAAGAACTAGAAATTGATCTTCCATATGACCCAGCAATCTCCCTACTGTGAATATACCCAGAGGAACTCAAATCATTCTACAAAAAAAATACTTCCTCACACATGTTTATTGCAGCACTATTCACAATAGCAAAAACGTGGAACCAATCATATTGCCCATCTCCAACTCAAAAAAAAAACAAAAACAAAAACGTGGAACCAATCATGATGCTCATTGAAAATGGACTGGATTTTTTTTAAAGTGTTACATATACATGATGGAATATTACACGGCAATAGAGAAGGACAAACATATAGACTTTGCAGTAACTTGAACTGATTGAGTCTATAATAGTCAGTGATCTATCACAGAAACAAAGAATTGGGTACCACATGTTCTCACTCATAAGTGGAGCCTAAACATTTACCATAATACACTAATAAAGGTATTGTCAGTAGTGGGACACTGTCAGGGGAAGGAAGAGCGACACATAACATCAATAAGGGTACCTCATTTCATACCAGGCAAAGTGGGGACCAAAGGGCAGCCCAAATTTTACCTGTGCGATGACCGCTTGTATACCTAATGCTGATTTGTACCCCACATCTTTAAAATATGAAAAAAATATTATTTAACAAAATCATGAATTTCGTAGCAACCTGGATGGAACTGGAATCTATAATACTGAGTGATCTCTCACAGAAACAAAGATCTGAGTATCACATGTTCTCACTCATAAGTGGACCTTGAACATCTATTGTAATACTATAAGAAAAGGATTGACAGTGGCGGGAAACTATGGGGGTGGGACAGGGAGGGGAAGGGTGGTGGGATTAACGGTAGTCAATATCTGTCTGGGGACCGGGGGACACCCCTTATCACAAGTGTGCCTGAATGATGCTTATTTGTATACCTAACCTTTAACTGTACCCCACAATTTTAAAATAAAAAAATATGTTAAAAAAGGAGGGGGGACTTCCCTTTTCTCTGCATCCACTCCAGCATCTATTTTTTATTTTTTGAGTTGGAATCTCATTCTGTTGGCAAGACTGGAGTGCAGTGGCATGCTCCCAGCCACCACAGCCTCAATCTGCTGGGCTCTGACGATCCTTCCACCTCAGCCTTCCAAGTAACTGGAACTATAGGCATGCACTACCATGCCAGGCTAATTTTTGATTTGTTGTAGAAACTAGGTCTCACCAAGTTGCCTGGGCTGGTCTTGAACCCATGGGCTCAGGCAATCCACTCGCCTCGGTCTCCCAAAGTATTGGGATTACAGGCTGAGCCATCGAGCCCCGCCCTATTTTTTTTTAATAGTGGCCATTCTAATTGGTGTAAAGTGGCATATTGTACTTTCGTTTTGCATTTCCCTGATGATGATCATTTTCCATATGTTTGTTGAACATTTGTATATCTTCTTTTGAGAGAGTCTGTTCATATTGTTTGCCCAGTTTTTCATGGGGTTATTTGCTTTATTCTTGCTGATTTTTTTGAGTTCCTTGTGGATTCTGGATGTTAGTTTTTTGTCAGATGTATAATTTGTGAATATCTTCTCCTGTTTTGTAGGTTGCCAATTTGCTTTGTTGATTATTTCTCCTGTTGTGCAGACAATTTTAAATTTAATTAAGCTCAACTTTTGGTTTAGCTGCATTTGCTTTGGGGGTTTTATCCATACATTTATTTGCCTTGGCTGATGTCCAGAAGAATTTTTCCTAGGTTTTTTTCTAAGATTTTTATGGTTTTGGGTCTGAAATTTAAGTCTTTAATCCACCTCAAGTTAATATTTGTATATGATGAAAGAGAGGGTTCAAATTCCATTTTTCTGAATGTAGCTATCCAATATTCCCAACATGATTTGTTGAATAGGGTGCCCTTTCCCTATTGTGTGTTTTTGTCGGCTTTCTCACAGATCAGTTGTTTGTAGCTATTTGGGTTTATTTCTGGTTTCTCTATTCTGTTCCATTGGTCCATGTGTCTGCTCTTGTAATAGTACCATGCTGTTTTGCTTACTACAACCTTGTAGTATTTGAAGTCATGTAATGTGATTCCTCCAGCTTTGTTCTTTTTGCCTAGAATTGCTTTGGCTATTCTGGCTTTTTTGTTGTTGTTCCATATGATTTTAGAATTTTTCTAATTCTGTGGAAAATGATGCTGGCAGTTTGATAGAGATTGCATTGAATCTATAGATTAGTGTAATATGGTCATTATAACACTGTTGATTCTTCCAATCCATAAGCATGAGGTGTTTCTCCATTTGTATCCTCTACAATATTTTTCATCAGAGTTTTGTCATTCTCGTTGTAGAAATTATTAACCTCTCTGGTTAAATATATTTCTAGGTATTCTAGTTTATTAACTGCTATTGTAAATGGAATTGAGTTCTTTATTTGATTTTCAGTTTGGTTGCTATTGATATATAGCAGTGCTACTGATTTATGTATGTTATTTTGCATTTTGAAATTTTATCAAATTCATGTATCAGTTCCAGAATCTTTTGAGGAGTCTTTAAGATTCTCTAGGCATAAGATAGTATCATTGGCATACAGAGATAGTTTGATTATTTCTTTTCCAATTTGGATATACTTTCTTTCTTTTTCTTGCCCAAATACTCTGGCTAGGAATTCCAGTATTATGTTGAATAGGAGTGAGGAAAGTGAGCATCCTTGTCTTGTTACAAGTTTGAAGGGGGAAGCATTCAATATCTCTCCATTCAGGATGACATTGGGTTTGACATAGCTGGCTCTTATTATTCTCAGGAATGTTCCCTCTATGTCTATTATGCTGAGGTCTTTTGGAATGCTGATTTTATCAAATACTTTTTGTGCATCTATTGAAAAGATCATATTATTTCTGTTTTTATTTCTTTTTGTGTAATGGATCACATTTATTGACTTGCATATGTTGAACCACTTGATCTTGGTGTGTTATTTTTTATGTGCTGTTGAATTTGGGTGACTAATACTTTGTTGAAGATATTCATGTCATTGTTCATAAGGGATATTAGTCAGTAGTTTCTTTTTGTTATATCTTTTTCTGCCTTTGATATCAGAGTGATACTGGCCTTGTAGAATGAGTTAGGGAGGATTCCCTCCTCTTCAATCTTGTGGAATAGTTTCAGTTAAAACTGATACCAGTTCTCCTTTGAAGGTCTCATAGAATCCAGTTATGAGTTCATCAGGACCTGAACTTGCTGGGAAACTTCTAATTACTGTTGCAATCTCACTACTCGTTATTGATTCATTCAGGTTTTCTATCTCTTTCTGATTCAAGGTTGTGGGGTTGTATGCTTTAAGAATTTATTCACTTCCTCAAGATTGCCTAGTTTGTTTGCACAGAGGTGCTCATAATAGTCTCAGATGATCTTTTGAATTTTCATTATGTCAGATTTTAATGTCTCCATTTTTCTCTTTTTTTTCTTACATATATTTTTTATTTTAAAATTGTGGGGTACAGTTAAGGGTTAGGTATACAAATATTCATTGTGCAGGTGCTCTTGTTGATGAGATGTGGTCCCCCTTTCCCCAGACAGATATTGACTACCATTAATCCCACCTCCCTTCCCCTCCCTGCACCACCCCACATAGTTTCCCACCACTTTCAATTCTTTTCTTATAGTATTATGGTAGTTGTCCACTTATGAGTGAGAACATGTGATGCTCAGATCTTTGTTTCCGTGAGAGATAACTCAGTATTATAAACTTCAATTCCATCCAGGTTGCTGTGAAATTCATGATTTTGTTCTTTTTTATGGCTGTGTAATATTCCATTGTGAATATGTACCACATTTTTAAAATCCAGTCCGCTTTTGATGGGCAGCATGGTTGATTCTATGATCTTGCTATTGTGAACAATGCTGAGATAAACATACATTTGCAGGTATCTTTTGTATAGAGTGATTTGAGTTCTTCAGGGTATATTCCCAGTAGGGGCATTGTGGGGTCATATGGAAGGTCGATTTTTAGAACTTTTAGGAATCGCCACACTAATTTCCACAGAGGCTGTACTAGTTTACACTCCCAACAACAGTGTAGAAGTGTTCCCTTTTCGCCACATCCTCTCCAGCATCTGTTATTTGTTGTTAGTGATAATGGCCATTCTGATTGAAGTTAGGTGATATCTCAGTGTAGTTTTAATTTTCATCTCTTTGATGACTAGTGAAGTTGAAAATTTCTTCATGCATCTGTTGGCTGCTCATATGTCTACCTTTGAGAAGTGTCTGTTCATACCTTTTTCCCACTTTGTAATGGGGTTGTTTGTTTTTTTCTTTTTAGCATGTTTGAGTTCCTTGTAGATCCTTGATGTTAGGCCTTTGTCAGTCATGGAGTTGGCAAATACTTTTTCCCAGTCTGTGAGCTGTCTCCCTGCCCTCTTGATGGTTTCTTTGGCTTAGCAGAATCTTGTCAGTTTAATGAGGTCCCACTTGTCTATCTTATCTCTTATGACCTGTGCATTTCAGGTTTTGCTCAGGAATTGGATGCCAGTTCCAACTTCCATAAGGGTGTGTCCTGCATTTTCTAAAGTTCTTATGGTTTGAGGTTTTACATTTAGGTCTTTTATCCATTTAGAGTTAATTTTTATGTATGGGGATAGATAGGGGTCCTGTTTGAATCTTCTGCATGTGGCCAGTCAGTTTTCCCAGGATCATTTACTGAATAGGTTCTTCTCTCCCCAGTGGTGGGAGGTGGAGGAATTGTTGAAGATGAGTTGGTTGATAAATAGAGGTTTTGGTTCTGGAATCTCAATTCTATTCCATTGGTCTATATGACTGGTTTTGTACCAATACCAGGCTGTTTTCATTATTGTAGCTTTATATTTAAGTTTAAAGTCTGATAGTGTGATACCTCCTGCCTTTCTCTCTTTTTTTTTTTTTTTTTGCTGGGGATTGCTCTGGCTATTCTTGGTGGTTTGTGTTTTCATATGAATTCCTGTGTTTTTTTTCTAGGTCTGAGAAGAATGTTGCTGGTAATTTGATGGGTATTGCATTAAATCTGTAGATTGCCTTAGGTAAGATGGACATCTTCACAATGTTGATTCTTCCAATCCATGACCTTCAGATGTTTTTCTACTTGTTTGTTTCATCTTTGATTTCTTTCAGTGGTGCTTTGTACTTTTCATTGTAAAGGTTTTTCACGTCTCTAGTTAGGAAGAGGCCAAGGTATTTCTTTGTGTGTGTGTGTGTGTGTGGCTATTGTGAATGGGATTGTGCTTTTTATTTGGGTTTCTGTTTGTTTACTGTTGGTGTAAAGAAATGCGATTGAGCCGGGCTCTGTGGCACAGCCTGTAATCCTGCACTTTGGGAGGCTGAGGTGAGTGGATTGCCTGAACCCGCTGGTTCGACACCCGCTTGGGCAACTTAGCGAGACCTCATCTCTACAATAAATTTTTTTTAAAAATAGCCAGGCATGGTAGCACACACCTGTAGTTCCAGCTACTTGAAAGGCTGAGGTGGAAGGATCGCCAGAGCCCAGCAGGTCGAGGCTGTGGTGGCCGGGAGCAGCCACTGCACTCCAGTCTGGGTGACAGAGTAAGATTCCAACTCAAAAAAAAAAAAAAGAAAAGAAATGCAATTGTCTTTTGCACATTTATTTTATACCCTGACGCTTTGCCAAAGTCCTTTATCAGTTCAAGGAGGTTTTTAATAGATTCTCTTGGGTTTTCAAGGTATACAATCATGTTGTCTGCAAAGAGACATAACTTGACTTCCTCTTTTCCTACTTGGATACCCCTGATCGCCTTCTCTTCTCTGATTGCTCTAGCCAGGATTTCCAATACTATATTGAACAGGAGGAGTGAGAGTGGGCATCCTTGTCTTTTTCCAGTTTTCAGGGGAAATGGTTCCAATTTTTGTCTGTTTAGGAGTATGCTGACTGTGGGTTTCTCGTAGATGGCTTTTACTATTTTGAGGTATGTTCCATGTATGCCTAGATGTTCAAGGGTTTTTATCAAGAAGGGGTGCTGGATTTTATCAAAATCTTTTTCTGCATCTAATGATATAATAATGTGGTTTTTGTTTTGAGGACTGTTGATGTATTTAATTACATATATGGTCATATGAACATTGAATCAGCTTTGCATCCTGGGAATGAAGCTTACTTGGTCATGATGGATGATTTTTGAGATGAGTTGTTGAATCTGGTTTGCTAGAATCTTGTTGAGAATTCTAGTATCTATGTTCATCAAAGATATTGGCCTGTAGTTCTCTTTCTTTGCTGGGTCTTTACCTGGCTTGAGTATCAATGTGATGTTAGCTTCATAAAATTATTTGGGGAGAGTTCCATCTTTCTCAATCACCTGGAATACTTTCAGTAGGATTGGTATCAGTTCCTCCTTAAATGTCTTATAGAATTCTGCTGGAAAGCTATCTGGTCCAGGGCTTTTCTTTTGTAGGTAGTTTTCTTATGACATAGTCAATTTCCTTGACTGTTACTGGTCTACTTAGGGTCTTGATTTCTTCTTGTTTCAACCAAGACAGGTTGTGTGATGTCAGAAAATCCTCCATTTCTTTAAGGTTGCCAAATTTGTTTCCATACAATTGTACATAGTAGTCTCTAATAATCTTTTGTATTTCTTCAGGGTAAGATGTGAATTCATCTTTTGTGTTTATAATTGTGTTTATTTAGGCTTTTTTTTTTCTTTTTCTTGGTCAGTCTAGCTAGGGGACCATCGATCTTGTTTATCCTTTCAAAGAAACAGCTTTTTGTTTCATTGATTGTTTGTATTATCTTTTTATCTTCTATATCCCAGATTTGGGCTTTTATTTTCGTGATCTGGATTCTTCTGCTGACATTAGGGTTTTGGTGGTCTTGCTTTTTCAGCTTCCTTAAGTGACTTGTTAGGCTGTTAATTTGTGATCCTTCCATTTTCTTCATGTGAGTTTGTAGAGATATGAATTCCCCTCTTATTACAGTTTTCCTGGCATCCCAGGAATCTTGGTAAGATGTTTCTTTATTTTCATTTGTTTCCAGGTATATTTTATTCTCTGTTTTGATTTCATCATTGACCCAGGAGTTGTTTAGCATCATGCTGTTTAGTGTCCATGTCTTTGTGGGTTTTGTGGGAACCTTGTTGGTGTTGATGGTTATTTTTATTCCACTGTGGTCCGAGAAGATGCATGGCAAAATTTCAATCTTAGGAAATTTGTTAATGCTTGACTCACGGCCAAGGATGTGGTTGATATTACAGTACATTCCATATGGTGATGAGTAGAATGTATATTCTTTGGTAGTTGGGTGGAGTGTTCTGTATGTATCAATTAAGTCAATTTGGTCAAGAGTCACATTGAGGTTCTAGATCCCGTTGCTGACCTTTTGTCCTGATGATCCATCTAGGGTTGTGAGTGGGGTATTAAAGTCCCCAGCTATGATAATGTTAGAGTCAATATCTTTTTTGATTTTACCTAGAAGCTGCTTTATGAAAGTTGGCACTCGTATGTTGGGTGCATATATGTTTAGGATGGATAATTCTTGTTGATGAGTTGAACTTTTTATCATTATGTAGTGGCCTTCTGTATCTTTTTAAATTTTTGATAGCTTAAAGGGTATTTTGTCTGAGATTAAGATCATGACTCTTCCTTCCTTTCTTTTGTGTTCCATTCACCTGATTATTTGCTTCCCATCCTCTTACTTTGAGTCTGTGAGTGTCTTTTAGTAAGATGAGTCTCTTGGAGTCAATATATTGTTGCCTGGTGATATTTTATCTATTTTACCATTCTATGTTTTTACAGTGGTACATTTAGTTCATTCACATTCAGGCTAAATGTTGAAATGTGAGAGTTGATTCCTATCATGAGGTTCTTATAGAGCTGTTGCAGTTCCTGTTTGTTTGTTTTCTTTCTTTTGGTTTTTGAGTTGTTTCATGTGTGTTTTTAATATTTTTCTGTGCTCTTGTGAAGAATGTTGTTCTTTTTTCCTTTTCTTCTGTGTTTAATACTTTCTTAAGTGTTTCTTGCAGAGGTGGTCTGGTGGCAGCATAAGTTCTTAGGGATTTGATATCTGGGAAAGATTTTAATTCTCCCTCACTGGTGAAGCTTAGCTTGGATGGGTAGGTTCTTCTTGGTTGAAATTGTTTATCTTTTAGAAGTTTGAAGATTGGGCTCCAAGCTCTCCTAGCCTGAAGGGTTTCTGTAGATAAATCTGCTTCTATCCTAATTGGTCTTCCATGGTAGGTAATCTGACCTTTGTCTCTTGCTGCCTTTAGAATTTTTTCTTTTATACCTACTTTGTTTAGGTGAATTATTATGTGTCTGGGAGTTGGTCTTCTAATTTGTTGCCTTGCAGGTGTTCTCTGAATCTCTTGTGTTTGAATGGTAGCATCACTGATGAGATGAGGGAAGCTTTCTTGAATAATTTCATGGAATGTTTGCTCCAGGGTGATCTGTGTCTCTCTGCCTCAGGAAATCCAATTACTCTTAGGTTCAGTCTCTTGAAACAATTGCTCATCTCTTGAAGGTTTTGTTCTGTCTTTTTAAGCTTCTTTTTTATGTTTTTGACAGTTTGGGTTAGTTCTATATTTTTGTCCTCAAGCTCTGAGATTCTATCTGCTGCTTGGCTAATTCTGCTTTCCATGCTTATCAATTTGTTATTTATCTCATTCACAGTATTCTTTACTACTGTTATCTCAGTTATCAACTCTTTCTGGTTTCCTCTTGTCTCTCCTCAATTTGTTTTAATCTCTCTATTAATGTCTTGATATCTGGGTTTGTAATTTGAGACCAATCATTCTGGGGGCTCTTCATTGTTTGCATTCTGAAGTTTGGTTTCTCAGTGTCTGACCTCCCAGGGGTCTGTGAGAGACCCATATTCTTCTTTTGGCTTTTCTTCATTTGTGTAGATTTTTCTCTTCCCCTTTCACTCCCTTTCTTTAATTCTGTTTTACAGGGAAGGTGGGGTTGTGTTTACTTCTTTTTGTTCAATCTCCTGTTCTTCCTTATGAGGATCCTCTGGCTTTGTTCACTTTTAAGGCTGGACTGTGGGTTGATGGTTGTACTTTTTGCAGTTTTGAGATTTAATTGAGGGGGAAGTTGTGATTCAGAATCTATCTGCAGATTCTAGTATCCACCAACAGGTATATGGGCACCCTGAAACCCACTTCCCACTGCCTTACAATCTGCCCATGCAGTGGGGTTTAGGTTTGCTCCCTGAAACAAAAGGAGGTAAGAAAAAGGAAAATAATGGGAGAAGGGGGGCTCAAAAGGAAGTTGGAGAGAGAGAAGTGTAAGGGGAACACAGACATACATACCAACTAACGAATGAAAAGAGACACAAGGCCAGAAAAGAGTAAAACACAGGCAAAAAAGGAAAATTCCCTAAAGCATACCGGTAATCACACAAAAACAGTCCAATAAAATCATGCCTTTTGATGTGTTCTTCCCCAATACAAAAGTAGTCTAAATCAAAAAGCAAACAAAAGTGAACAAAATAAACAGTCAAAACAATAAAGTAAAAAATCAAAATAGCAAACCAGACTAGCTCTGGGGTCTTTCCTGAGTGTTGAAAGTCTCTTCAGCTCTGATCTCTAGCCCCTCCTTTTGCTCTCACTGCAGGCAAACAGTGTTATTCATACTTAGAGTCAATTACCTTGGCTTGCTGCGTGACAGGTCTGCCAAACAGAATTGAGTTGTCAGTGTCTGATTCAGCATAGGGGAGGGGCTTCTGTCTCCTGTTTTGTCAATGTTACCTTAGAAAACAAAGTGGAGACTGCGCAGAGATGGGCAGGGCAATACGAATCTCTGCCTGGAAAATGTCTGTGGTGGGCAGCTCCTCTTTCACAGATCCTTTCTCTCCACTCATCGGAGCCCCAGCAGATCAGCTATGACGATGGGCAATGAAGGTGTGTGTTCAGCATCAGGCACTGGGAATCAGCAAGGCAGCTGGGCACTGCAGCTGGTGTGCTGAGGGCAGCCTGGGGTGGAGGAGGGAGCTGGGAATTCCCCAGGGCTGGAGCCAAGAGCTGCAATGACAGCAACTGTTCAGCACCCGGCAACCACCACAGCAGCAATCTCCTGTAGAGGCTGCACTGCAATGGAGGTGGTTTGCTGCGTGGGACTGATCACAGCAGCCACCTCCACCTCCTGTGTAGGTGGTGGCTGCAGGGGTGTGTGGAACTGCCCTCAGGAGCCACCCCCTGTGAAGATCTTCACAGTTTGACTTGTCCCATCACCATGTTGCTGAGCATCCCCTCCATTTTTATTTCTGATTAGCTAGTTTGAATCTTTTCTTTATTTCTTAGTTAATATATCTAGCTGTCTATCAATTTTGTTTATCTTTAATAAGAATCAACTTTTATTTCATTGATCCTTTGTATTTCAAGGTCATTTAGTTCTGGCCTGATCTTCATTATTTCTTTTCTTCTGTTAGCTTTGGGTTTGGTTTAATCATGGGTTTTTGAGGGTGTGATGTTAGGCTGTTCCTTAGGATGTGATGTTAGGATGTCAGTATTTGATCTTTCAGTCTCATTAATGTAGGGCTTAAATGCTATAAAATTTCCTCTGAGCAAAACTTTGGCTGTGGCCCAAAGGTTTTGGTAACTTGTTTCATGATTGCCATTCATTATGAGAAATTTTTAAATTTCCACCCAGATTTCATTGTTGACCCAAGGATCATTCAGGGGAAAAATGTTTAGCTTTCATGTTTTTATTTGGTTTCATGAGTTATTTTTGGAGATAATTTCTCACTTTATTCCACTCTGGTCTGAGATAGTGCTTGATTTGATTTCAATTGTTTTGAATTTATTGAAACTTGATCTGTGGCTTATCATAGGGTTTATCTTGGACAATATTTCATGTAATGATGAGAAGAAAATGTATATTCTGTAGTTTTGAACTGGAATGTGTAGTATCTGTTAGCTCCATTTGCTCTAGAGTCTGTTTGAACATGAATGTTTCTTTGTTGGCATTCTGCCTTGATGATCTTTCTATTGCTATCAGTGGAGTGTTGAAGTCTCTTGCTATTATTGTATTGCTGTTGATCTCTTTTGGTAAGTCTAGCAGAATTTGTTTTATGCAGCTGTGGGCTCTGGTGTTAGGGGAATATTTATTTTCAATTGTTATGTCTTCTCATTGGATTGATCCCTTTATCTTTTTATAATAGCCATCTTTGTTTTTTTTTACTGTTTTTAATTTAAAATCTGTTTTATCTCATATGAGAATGACTAATTCTGCTCATTTTTTGTCACCATTTGCATGGAATATTTTCCCACCCTCTTTATCTTGTGTCTATAGGAGTCTCTGTGTATTAAGTGGATCTCTTGAAAGCAGAAGATTTTGGGGTTGTGCTTTTTTATCCATCTTGCCAGTCTACATCTTTTTAGTGGGGTAATAAGGCAATGTATGTTCAGAGTTAATAATGATATGTAAAGTATTATTTCATTCATCATACTGGTTGTTATCTGGTTATTGAATATTTATTACTTTGTCATTTACTTATTTTCTTGTATGGTGTTCCATATGGCTTGTGAGCTTTATAATTTCCAAAGTTTTCTACTGGTGTATTTTGATCTTTTGTTTCAGTATTTAGAATTGCCTTGAGTATTTCTTGTAGAAGTGGTCAAGTAGTGACAAATTCCCTCAGTGTTTGCTTGTCTAAGATGGACTTCATTTCCCTTTTATTTAGGAAACTTAACCTTGCAGAATACAAAAACCTTGGCTTACTGCTATTCTGTTTGAGGATACTGCTGATGGAGCCCCAATCCCCTCTGACTTGTAGAGGTTCTGCTGAGAAGTCTGCTGCTAGTCTAAAAGATTTACCTCTGTTAGCTATTTGTTGCTTCTTTCTCATTGTTCTTAAAATTATTTCCTTTACATTAACTTTTCATAACCAGATGAGTATATGCCTTGGGGATGACATTTTTGCAATGCATCTTCTGAGGATTTTGGGGGAATCTTGTATTTAGATGTTTATATCTCCAGCAAAGTCAGGAAACTTTTTCTTCATTATTCCCTTAAATAGGTTTTCCAAACCTGTTACTTTTTCTTCTTCTTCAGCAACACCTATAATTTTTAGGTTTGTACATTTTACATAGTCCCACATTTCTTGGAGACTTTTTCCATTCTCTTGATTATTTCTTCTTTATTATTGTCTGATTGAGCTAATTCAAAAGCCTTGTCTTCAAGTTCTGAGATGTTTTCTTCTGCTTGCTTGTGTCTACTGTTAAAAATTTTCACTGCATTTTGTACTTCTATCAATGATTCTTTTATTTCCAGAATTTTAGCTTGGCTTTTTTTAAAAAGTGTTGTCTATCTCTTTGGAGAATTTTTCATTCCTATCCTGAATAGTTTTTTTAAAATTATTTGTTGGTTTTCAATTTTCTCCTGAAGCTCATTGATCGATTATAATCAACCTTTTGAATTCTACATCTGGAATTTCAAATATTTCATTTTGGTTAGGGTCCACTGCTAATGAATCAGTGTGGTATTTTGAGGGTGTCAGAGAACTCTGTTTTTTCATATAATCAGAATTATTTTTCTTGTTCTTTCTCATTTGGCCAGACTATTTCAAATAAAATTTGAGTTTGGCAGGAGGTTGACATAGGCACTGTAGAGTTTTCTTGGTCAAATATAGCCATGGTGTGGTGAGTTTCTCGATTACCAGTTGTGGCACTACTGTGCTGCATACCTGCACTGGATCACAGCATCCTAATTGACTAGAGCGTCTTGGAAGGTGGTGTTAGCTGGGGTCTGGAATCAAGCACTCCCAAAATCTGAGATATTATATCTGAAGTGGTGGGCTATGCTGTTTGCCTCTGGTCAAGAAGTGGAACTTGTGGGAGAAAGCCAGCTGCTATGGTGGCTGCGTGGTTTCTCCTTGGTGAGTGTTGCTCCAAGAAAGTGCCCAGCTAACTTAGGTGGAGGGTAGGACTCCAGGGATAACACAAGTTCTCTGTCTGTTCTGAGCCTTCAAGGGGAGTGTGGGGGCAAAGGTGCTAAAGTACCCCACAGGGATTAGAGGATAGCCCCAGTCTACTGGAGTAACACTGTTGTAGAGGGTAGGCACAGAAGAGTTTACACAGGGAGTGAGAGGGTATTATGGCAATGAATATTACCTGGTTCCCTGCCTTAACCTCAGGCATTTTGCCTCCAAATGTCAATGTGCAGCCAGCCTCAAGGCTTCAGGTGTTCTCAAAGCAAACTGACCCAGTCAAGAACTGTCTGCTGTGGAGGGGTTTGTCTTTGGTGCACATCCTCTTCCAGGCTGGCTAGATAGCAGATTCCCGCAAGTGTTGGGTTCCTGAATTATGGAGACTGGACCTGTTCAGCATTTCCTTTTTTCCTGCACCACTCCACATGGGCTTCAGCAGAGCACAGCTTTGGGTAAGGCAGCTTTCTATAAGTGATTAGAGCTCCACAAGACTCAGGGGTCCTCCAAGTCTGCAGCAGGAGAACAGAACTCCTGAACTCCTCTCACCTTCCCCACTGTACCCAGAGGCTACTGGTGGTCTGTGACGGTCCAGGTGAGAGTCTGGTTACTTCCAGCCCAGATTAATGGATTTTTCTTTTCTTTGCTCTATGTGGCTATTACCTTTATTTGATGACTCATGGGGCATGTTGTTGGTCCTGTTCCTCTATGGATGCTGAGGAAACTTTCTCTGCATTGGTTTACTCCATAGGAGAAACACACTCTAGCTGTCTTACGTAGCCCATCTTAATCCTCCTATCACTTTTTACTTTTTTTTTTTTTTGAGTTGGAGTCTCACTCGATCGACCAGACTGGAGTGCAGTGGCCACTCCCAGCCACTGCAGCCTCGACCTGCTGGGCTCCGGCGATCCTTCCGCCTCAGCCTTCCAAGTAGCCGGAATTACAGGCACGCGCTACCATGCCCGGCTGATTTTTTGATTTATTGTAGAGATGAGGTCTCGCTGCCCAGGCAGGTCTCGAACCCGCGGGCTCTGGCAATCCACTCACCTCAGCATCCCAAAGGTGCGGGATTACAGGCTGAGCCACCGAGCCCAGCCACTTTTTACTTTTTTAGCAATGTATTTTAAAGTACAAAAGTTTATAATTTCAATTGTCTACTTTATCATTTTTTATGGATTGTGCTTTTGGTGTTGTATCTAAAAACTCTACCTAGCCCAGGGTTTCTCAATCTTGGCATTATTATCTTTTGTCTAGAGAATTATTTGTTATGTGAGGCTTTTCTGTGTATTATAGAATGTTGAGAAGCATCTCCTGATCTCTACTCACTAGATGTTAGCATCATCACTACCTGATACCAAGTCACAATAAAAAATGTCTTCATCAGGTAGAGGATGGTCTCTTCTATTCCTAGAGCATTGGCTGTTTTAGCATAAGAGGGACCTTGACGTTGTACGATGCTTTTCTGCATCTCTTGATGTATTTTTAAGGTGGAACCTAAACAACGTTTTGATGAATTCGATGTGGGGTGTAAAAGAGAGGAGTGAAAGATGATTCTAAGGTGTTTGGCCTGATACATTGGAAAGATAAGTTGTCATTTAGTTAAATGAAGAACGGGAGGCAAGGATTAGAGAAAAGAACAAGAGATCAGTTGTGGACCGTTTTGTTAAGTTTGGGGTGAGTATTAGATATTTAAATGACGATATTGAGTAGGCAGTGGGACATAGGACTCTAGAACTCAGGCAAGTAGTCTGAACTCAGCGTATAAGTTTCATTTTCATTAGTGTATATGTAGTATTTAAAGCCATGACCTAGAGAGTGAGTGTAGATGAAGAAACAAAAGCTCATTATCATTTATCTAGTGGTCCAACAGCCCTCAATGTCAAGGTCCTCAAATTTCTATTGTCTAAACTTTATTCTTAGATTCAGTGAAGGTATGCTAGAGGCCACCATGGGGGGAAAAAGAGAGAGGCCCTACCTTGTCTTCAACCAAAGCAGCGCCTCCATTATGAAAGTTATGTATTGGATTCCTTGACTAATTTAAGTTTGGAGAGTGCTGCCTTAGATTATGTTCATTACAAAAGCAACATGCTCAGCTGAATTTGGACCTCACCTTTAAGACTTTTAGGTTCATTTGAGTTTAGGAGGAATTTTTGCACTTGGCCTCTTTTGGGGCCAGTATCCAGTAATTATGGAATGCATCCTTGATGTGGCTAATCTGTAGTCACTAGGTAAGAGTCATGAGCTTCTAGTGAAAATACAGTACTACAATATGTACTTGGTAGGAGATTTTTTGAAGAAGGACAGCTTCCAACATACTTAGGAGCTTGAACAATTACAGTACAATTATTCTTGCTACCTAAAATGTGTATTTCTTCCTACCTTAACTTTTAGGAGGCCTGGATCTGCCCAAGGTTGCAGAAGTTTGACCTCACATGACTAATGAGGTAGAGAATGAAAGAAGAGGATCACAGGACCAAGGTGAGAACACAAAGAGTAAGACCATTTGAGCTGGTTTTAGAAGAATACAGACTAATACTGGTTTCTACACCACTACCCTTCTCAACCCACTATGGTTTCATAAGATTGTAGCTTATTTCTTCTTTCTCTCGGTGACAATTACCAAGGTCCCAATGAAAGGAATTTTAGAATTTACTGTAGATTTTTTTTTGAGTTGGAGTCTCACTGCATCGCCCAAACTGGAGCGCAGTGGCATGCTCCCGGCTACCGCAGCCTCGACCTGCTGGGCGCCGGCGATCCTTCCGCCTCAGCCTTCCAAGTAGTTGGAACTACGGGTGCACACTGCCATGCCCAGCTATTTTTTTTACTTATTGTAGAGTAGAGGTCTCGCCAAGTTGCCCAGGCTGGTCTCAAACCCGTGGGCTCAGGCAATCCACTCACCTCAACCTCCCAAAGTGCTGGGATTACAGGTTGAGTCACCAAGCCTGGCTTACTATAGATTTTTGTTGATATACTTTCACTTGGACTGAAAAGCTCTTTAGATTTTTGAAAAGAGGACATTCCTATTTCTGTTTTTTGGTGGAGGAAAGGCTAAAATTCATAGCACAGTGCTGTCTCCAGAGGAGACGATCCTAGACTGAGCACATCAAGCAACTTGGGCATTGTTGGATAAGTCAAAGAGTCCACAGCAATATGAATGGCAAAGTGCTCAAAGGCCAGTCATGTGCAGAACACTGTGCTAGATACTATGGGAAGTAAAAACATGAAAAATACATGACCCTTGCTTCCAAAGAGCACAGGATCAAGTGAAAGGTAACTGGTATATGAATCACTTTAACTCAGACTAGATGGAGCATGTGTAATAAGACAAGTGTGCATGCTGTGACAGAAAGAGCAAACCAGGCTCAGTTCCAGTTGAGAGTTCATAAATTGCTTCCTAGACACATAGCATTTGAGTCAAGATGTGAATTATTATCATCATCACTATTGTCAGTATTATTGCTATACTCTCAAACAAAGAAGATCAGGACTCTGCTCCTCAAAGCCCCACCTCAGAGAAATACAAAGTCAGACCTGGTAAAGACAAAACAAAATCTTCAAAGTTGCCAACAGTAGGCAGGAATTTTCTCCTGGCAGGACCAAAATATATTTCTTTGGCTAGGGCTGGCTCACATCAAAACTGGCCTTGTTCCTCTATGTAAATTTCTAAAAGCGTCTGTGACACCATGGCTACTGCTCCACATTCTCTCTGCCTCATTATGCTGATCCTCTGGGGGAAAGAGGAGATACACAGCCTTCATCATGTATGTCAGGATTCTGAGAAGGATCAATGGGATTCTCCAATGGCCAAAACATACATATAACACAAAGAGGGAACAGAGCTGAGTTTTATAAGGAATCAGTCATCTCCATTGACTGAAATGGAATAAAAATTAAACTGATTACAAATTCAATGGTCAAAAAACCATTTTCATCCACCTGCACCTGTTGTGCCTTGGCTCTGGATATCACATTTGTACAGAAGCAGGGAAAGAGTCTGGAGCTTTCAGTATAGGTCGAGTGATGAGAAAACTTGCTCAGGTTGGAAGAGGAAAAAAATCATAACCAGAATGAATAGGGCCATCTTATACACATAAAGATTTTGACCTGGTTTTCAAAACATGAACTATGGCAGAAAGAGAGGTTCAAGGGGGCAGACAGAGCTAGTGAGGGAGGTTTAAAAATCAGCTATAATTCAGGGATGATCCATGGAAATCTCCACTTAAGAAGCTGTGGTCTTTCTCTGCATTGTTTTTCAGATTTAGGAATGTCCTGCATTTATTCATCCATTAATCCAGGTTATTTTACAGTTACCTGCACTCTTTCTTGACTCACAATTGTTTGCTTTCGCCTTTTCCCAAATTCAGTGGTTCACAAACTATAATGTACAAAAAAATATCACAGAAGGGCCGGGCATGGTGGCTCACACCAGTAATCCCAGCACTTCAGGAGGCAGAGGCAAGAGGATTGCCTGAGCCCATGGGTTCAAGACCAGCCTGAGCAACATGTTGAGACCTCATCTCTACAGTAAATCAAAAAATTAGCTGGACATGGTGGTGCACGCCTTTAGTTCCAGCTACTTGGAGGGCTGAGTTGGAAGGTTGTCTGAACCCAGCAGGTCGAGGCTGCAGCAGCCGTGAGTGTGACATGGTGGACAGAGTGAGACTCCAATTCAAATTCCTCTTTGCAGAAAATATGATTCACTACCTCAAAAACCCAAGAGAATCTATCAAAAACCTTCTTGCACTGATAAGGGATCTTGGCAAATTCTCAGGGTATAAAATAAATGTGCAAAAGATAGTCGCATTCCTATACACCAACAATAAACAAACAGAAACCCAAATAAAAAGCACAATTCCATTCACAATAGCCACACACAAAAAGAAAATACCTGGCATCTTCTTACCAGAGAAGTGAAAGACCTTTCCAGCAAAAACTACAAAACACTGCTCAAAGAAATCAAAGATGACACAAATGGGAAAAAAATTCCATGCTCATGGACTGGAAGAATCAATATTTTTAAGACATCCACCTTACCCAAGGCGGTCTACAGATTTAATGTATTAAATTACCAACAGCATTCTCCTCAGACCTGGAAACAACAATATAGAAATTCATCCCGAAACATAAATGACCACGAATACCCAAAACAAGCCTCAGGAAAAAAAAAAAAAAAGCGAGAAGTATCACATTCCCAGACTTTAAACTTTATTATAAAGCTAAAAGAACAGGCATAATAGACCAATGGAATAGGATAGAGATTCCAGAAGCAAAACCTCAATTTCTCAACCAACTCATCTTCAACAAAGCCGACACCATCAGCCACTGGAGAGAGAAAAGCTTATTCAATATATAGTCCTGGGGAAACTGGCTGACCACATGCAGAAGATTAAAACAAGACCCCTACATATCACCATACACAAAAATCAACTCAAAACGGATCAAAGACCTAGACATAATGCCTCAAACTTTAAGAACCTTAGAAAATGCAGGAGGAGATACCCTTATGGAAATTGGAACTGGCAACCACCTCCTGATCAAAACTCTAAGTGCCCATGCCATAAGAAATAAGATAGACAAGTGAGACCTCATCAAGCTGACAAGCTTCTGCAAAGCTAAAGAAACCATCAAGACAGCGGGGAGACAGCCCACGGACTGGGAAAAAGTATTTGCCAACTGTATATCTGACAAAGGTCTAACATCTAGGATCTATATGGAACTTAAACATGCTGAAAAGAAAAAAAAAAAAAGCAAACAGCCCCATTACAGTAAGAGTGGGCAAAAGATACGAATAGACAATTCTCAAAAGAAGACATATGAGCAACCAACAGATACATGAAAAAATGTTCAGCCTCACTAGTCATCCAAAAAATGCAAATTAAAAACACACTGAGATACCATTTAACTCCAGTCGGGATGGTCATCATCAATAACTCAAAAACAATAGATGCTAGAGGGGATACGCAGAAAAGGGAACACTTCTACACAGTTGGTGGAAGTGCAAACTAGTACAACCTCTGTGGAAAACAGTGTGGCTATTCCTAAAAGATCTAAGATTCGACCTTCCATATGACCCCGCAATCCCCCTGCTGGGAATATATCCAGAGGAACTCAATTAACTCTATGAAAAAGATACCTGTACATGCATGTTTATTGCAGCATTATTCACAATAGTAAAAACATGGAACCAACCATGCTGCCCATCGAAAGAGGACTGAATTTTAAAAATGTGGTACATATACATGATGGAATATGACACAGCCATAAAGAAAGACAAAATTATGAACTTCACAGCAACTTGGATGAACTTAGAGTCTATAATACTAAGTGATCTATCACAGAAACAAAGAACTGAGTACTATATGTTCTCACTCATAAGTGGACCTTGAACAATTATAATACTGTAAGAAACGGATTGGCAGTAGTGGGAAACTGCCAGGGGTGGGGGACTAGGATTGGCAGCAGTGGGAAACTGCTCGGATGCCTGTATATCTTCTTTTGAGAAGTGTCTATTAATGCCTTTTACCCTGTTTTTAATAGGGCTATTTTTTTTTTCCTTTTGGCACATTTGAGCTCCTTCTGGATCCTAGATGTTAGGCCTTTGTCAGATATACAGTTTGGCAAACACATTTTCCATTCTGTGGGCTGTCTTCCCACTCTCTTGATGGTTTCTTTTGCTTTGCAGAAGCTTGTCCGTTTGATGAGGTCTCATTTGTCTGTCTTTGTTCTTATGGCATAGGCACTTGGGGTTTTGATCAGGAATTTGTTCCAGTTCCAATTCCATAAGGGTGTCTCCTGAATTTTCTAAGGTTCCTTTAGTTTGAGGTTTTACATTTAGGTCTTTGATCCATTTCAAGTTAATTTTATTTATTTATTTTTTTGAGTTGGAGTCTCACTCTGTCGCCCAGACTGGAGTGCAGTGGCCGCTCCCGGCCACCGCAGCCTCGACCTGCTGGGCTCCAGCAATCCTTCCGCCTCAGTCTTCCGAGTAGCCAGAACTACAGGGGCACGCTACTACGCCCGGCTAATTTTTTGATTTATTGTAGAGATGAGGTCTCGCCTGCCCAGGCGGGTCTCGAACTCACGGGTTCAGGCAATCCACTCACCTCAGCCTCCCAAAGGCACCGGATTACAGGCTGAGCCACTGAGCCCGGCTTCAAGTTAATTTTAGTATATGGTGATAGGTAGCGGTCCTGTTTCAATCTTCTGCATGTGATCAGCCAGTTTTCGCAGCACCATTTACTGAACAGGTTCTCCTCTTCCCAGTGGTTGATGGTTGAGGCTTTGTCAAAGATGAGACGGTTGAGAAATTGAGGCTTTGCAGAAGTTATTTCTTAACCTGGTTGGTTATTCTATGGGTATTTGTTATATTAATATTTGCACACTTTTGTGTGGTAAAAAAAAAATTATCCTAAACAAGGAAACAGAAAGAGCTTATTGAACATGCCTATTTCCAGATCTATTTCTGTAAATGTTCTGATTCAGTCAGATTCTAGTACTGGTAGACCGTGGTTCGTAGTTGAAGAAACAACACCCTTGTGGGTTGGCCTAAGGAGTTTCCTTGGTGCCACAGTTTTGAAAGAGCCCATTTGGAAATTGCATATCTTGCATGGGCAGGAATTGATTATGCCACAACAACCCAAACATTTCCAAGATGATAAGATTATTGTTTGAGATATCTGTGACAAACATTTATAGGTTGACGATCAAAGATCTTTGAGTACATGTATATTTTTCTTCACCCTTTGTAATTATCCTGTTGTTTGTTATAAACTGAACATTGTTAAGGTGCTAAACTGGGAAGGATTCTGAAATTAAAATGTTGCAATGTGACTTTTTCTTCTTTTTACGCAATCAACATAAACTCGTTGAGCTATGTTTTAGATGTAAAATTTCCTACTGCCATTATGCAAATTAGGTCAATGTTGTTTTTTTATATTGTATTATTCAGATTTACCTTGATTATTGGACTTCAGGGAGGCTCTAACTATTAAGCATGTACTTGGAGGGTGATATGATGGATGCGAGGAAGAAGGTAGGAGGTCACAGAAGCTATAACGAGATACAGCAAGGGTTGTTATTAAAAATATTATGAAGCAGGTTGATATCTTAAGAATTCAACTGGACTTGCATGAAAAGGGGTTCTAGAAGTCCTGAAGAAAATAAAGGGTGAACAGAGGCAGTGAAAGAATAAAAGTGATAAAAACACATATTTTTGCCACTGTGGACATAGTGACAATCATCTATGACCTGGGAGGAAAGGCAGGACTTAGGAAGGGCAAATGTTATTCAGATGACACAGTTTTCAGATACATATACATGACAGAGATCGCAATCTACCAAAATCTAGTCTCTCCTTCGTCTATATTGAAGATTTGTTGGTAATTCTGTAGCTTCAGCTTCACTAGATTTCCCAGTCTCAGGTATGGCCTCATGACTAAATTTTCACTGGTGGACTGAGAGTTGAAATTTTGTTACCACTTTCAAGCCTGGCCCATGGAAACTCCCTCACAATTGTCCATGTTCTGTTTAGCCTTCTCTAATTAACACAACCCATAACAGCAGCTTTAATTCAGAAATCTATGATGGAGATCCTTCATTTGGGACAGGTGTAAAACAAGGGAAGAAAGTCATTTGGGAGGCAGGAATCATAAGTACAAAGAATACAGAGCAGCAAACAGAGGCAGCATTAAATTTAAAGAAACTCCAGTCCTGCTGGGATTAGGGAAACAGAGTGGATGGTTGAGATATCAATAATTTCAAGTCAAAAACTTTGTTTAGAAAGTTGTTTATTGTAAGTATGAGGATTTCTACTCACAAGAAAATGTGGAAGCTGTGTCCCCAGACAGTTCACACTCAATTCAGGATGAGGGAACACAACATTGGGGATAAAGTGGATGAATATTATCTTGAAATATTAGAAACTAGGAAAATAAAAGAGTTTGAAGATATTCTGAAAAAAATAGAGGCACTTTGGAGATGGCCCAGGTGATAGGACAAGCACAACAAATTTCTAAATTTTGTAAGAAGACAGGAGTGTTTCAGATACCATTTTTCAAGAGAAGAGGAAATCTGCATCAATGAAGGATCCCAGCCCCTCAAGAACTTGGAAATCTTAGGACCACAATTAACATTTTGTTAGGATAATTCTTCCAACTTTGGTTGAAGATCACAGGTGCACCCTTTGAACAAAGCCCATGGATGGCCTGATACTTAGAGAAACAAACCATGAAGCCTAAATAATTTTATTTTTCTCTGTTTTTGTATATGTACTTCCTTGCCCCATATGCCAGGTAATACTATCTATCTGTCATGATCTACAGCTGATAGTGGCAATGTAGATTTAAGAGTTGAGATAAGATTATAAACGGCTTCAGACGACAAATTTGGTTTTGTTATGTTTTGATATGTTTACATGCTCTGATAGTTTCCTGGAGCCCCTGAATACAGGACACTTTTTTTTAGTAGTTCAGGAGTTGTATATCAGTTTGGGTTCCAGTTCAGCTACTGTAATGCTTGGGGGGGGGGGGGGATGTCACAGAATATAGTGGCTTCTTCAGGGTTAAAGTTCATCTTTCTCATGTAAATTTCTGACAAAATGCTGTCCAGTGCTGACATATTGTCCCCATGGTGTTGGGGACCACACTGCTGTATCATCTTTAACATACTTTTTCATGTCATAGTGTAAGATGACTTTTTCAGCTCCTGCTTATACATCTACTTTCCAGCTACCAGGAAAGGGGAAAGTGTAAGGAGTGGGCATATCCTTTTCTTTTAAGCGTGCATCATAGATGTTATACTCATCAATTTTACTCACATTTTATTGACTACAACTTATTGTATAGCTGCATTTGACTGAAGAGAGGCTGGAAGAGGTTGGGTCATCTATTTGCCAACTAAAGTAAGGGGTTCTATTAATAAGGAGAAAAGAGGAAACTAAATATGGATGGGCACGTAGAAGTATCTTCTGTAGATTGCAAGATGAAATGACTACAGTGGCCAGGCATGTAACATAAATTAAAGTAATAGATCAAATGAAGTACTAGAGGGAGTGGTGAAGACTGTAAAAAAAATTGCAGAGTACTTGGCCTATGTGAAGGGGGCAGCTTATATACAGCCCAGACAATTATTGCCATTTGAAAATTTAGGTCCATGATCTTCCAGTTTTTCATGAGAAGTCAGAGATGATTTGAGAAAACACAGAAACTACATCTATGAGTTAGATTTGACTTTCTGGCTTTTCAATTTCCATCTCTAGGATAATCACCCATTACCTTGATCAACACAATAAAATCTTGGGAGCTGAGTAATTCTTCTAGACCCTTGATATACAAAATCCGTTTGTTAAAAATAAAAGAATCTCAGGCCCCACTCCAGACCCACTGAATCAGAACCTGCTTCACAGCAAGATTCCCAGGTGATTCGATTCCAATGCACATTAAAGTTTGAGAAGCACTGGCAAGGGGTAGCAAACTTTTCCTATAAAGGGCCAAATAGGAAATACTTTAGGCTTTGTGGACCATATAGTCTCTGTTACAACTATTCAACTCTTCTGTTGTAGTGTAAAAGTAGCCATAGACATAATTTTCATGTCACAAAATATTATTATTTTTATTTTCTTAGCCATTAAAAACTGTAAAACTTCAGAATGGTAGAAAATATTTGCACACTGTATATCTGATAAAGGTTTCATATCCAGAATCTAAAAATAAAACTACCACTCATTCTAGCAATCCCATTACTGAATATCCACTCAAAGGAGCATAAATCATGCTACTAAAAACACATCTGCACTTGTGCGTTTATTGCAGCACTAATTTTTTTCTTTATTTTAAAGGTGTGGGGTACAATTCAGGGTTAGGTATACAAATGTTCATTATGTAGGTACCCTTGTTGATGAGGTATGCCCCTCGATTCCCTGGCAGTTTCCCTCAACTGGTAATTCCACCCCCCCTCCCCTGGCAGTTTCCCACTACTGCCAATCCCTTTCTTATAGTATTATGATAATTGTTCAAGGTTCGCTTATGAGTGAGAACATATAGTACTCTGTTCTTTGTTTCTGTGATAGATCACTGAGTATGATCAACTCTAAATCAATCCAAGTTGCTGCTAAGTCCATGTTTGTCCTTCTTTGTGGCTGTATAATATTCCATTGTGTATATGTACTACATTTTTTTAATTCAGTCCGGCTCCAATGAGCAGCATGGCTGGTTTCATATTTTTTCTGTTATTGCAGCACTATTAACAAGAGCAAAGTCATGAAATCAAACTGTAGTCATCAGCAGATGATTGGATTAAAAAATGTGGTATATGTGCCCCCTGAGATTCTATGCAGCCATAAAAAAGAATAAAATCATGTCCTCTGCAGCAACGTGGATGCAGCTGGAGGCCATTATCCTAAGTAAATTAACACAGAAATAAAACATCAAATACTGCATGTTATCACTGACAAGTGGGAGATAAACACTGGGTACATATGGATATGGACATAAAGATGGAAACAATTGACACTGGGGACTCCATAAGGAGGGAGAAAGGAAGGAGAACAAAAGTTGAAAAACTACCCATTGGAGACCAGACATGGTGGCTCATGCCCTAATGCCAACACTTTGGAAGGCTGAGGCCAGAGGATGACTTGAGGCCAGAAGTTCGAGACTGTCTTGGGCAACAAAATGAGATCGTCTCTACAAAAATAGAAAAGTTAGCCAGGTGTGGTGGTGCAGGCCTATAGTCCCAGCTACTTGGGAGGCTGAGTGGGAGGCTTACTTGAGCCCAAGAGTTTGAGGCTATGGTGGGCCACAATCATGCCACTGCACTCCAGCATGGGCAACAGAGTAAAACCCAGTCTCAAAAAATAAAAAAAATAAGTCGTGCTCAGTGGCTCAGCCTGTAATCCCGTGCTTTGGGAGGCTGAGGTGAGTGAATTGCCTGAGCCTGCAGGTTCGAGACCCGCCTGGGCAACTTGGCGAGACCTCATCCCTACAATAAATCAAAAAATTAGCTGGGCATGGTAGCATGCACCTGTAGTTCCACCTACTTGGAAGGCTGAGGTGGAAGGATTGCCAGGGCCCAGCAGGTCGAGGCTGTGGTGGCCGGGAGCGGCCACTGCACTCCAGTCTGGGTGGCAGAGTGAGATTCCAACTCAAAAAACAAATAAATAAATAAAAATAAATAAATAAATAAATAATAAAAACTACCGGTTGGGTACTATGTTCACTATTTGGGTGATGGGTTCGATAAAAGTTCAAACCTCAATGTTATGCAATTAAATCTATGTGACAAACCTCCACATGTACCCCCTGAATATAAATTTTTTTAAATAGTTAAGAAGTTAAATTTTATATTATGTGCATTTTACCTCAAGCAAATAAATTTTTTTTAATGACTAAAAGCATGTAAAAATCATTCTTGGCTTGAGGGCCATACACGAAAGAGTCATGGGGCCAAATCTCTCCCAAGAGCCATAGTTTGCCAACCTCAGGGTTAGAATGCAAAGCAAAAGGAAAGTTTTTGTCCCTGTCACATTACTTCTCTTATGCAGTCCATTCCTACACACAGATAAACCTCTACCACGGTAATTTTGGTATCCACCCTATTTCTTTCTTGCAGCACACCTTATCATCCTAACTCTAGAACCTAGCCAGAGTCTAGAGGAGATTTAGGCCAGCTGGGAGAATTGGCAGAACAAATACCATTACCAAGAGTTGACCAGCAACACCACAAAGTAGAGAGGGAGATCTAAGTAGTGAAACTGCTGTTGCTCTGCTAGCACCACATTCATACCAGTTGATATTGTGGTAAATGTGATTACCTATTCCTAAAATAGGTCTTCAAAATCATAATCCAAGTTGCCTTCAGAGGAAGAATGGGGCATCTGACTGGGATCCCAAATTTCTGAAATTGATCACAAGTCCCTGCATATCCTCGAGGAGTATATGCAAAGAGTCATTCCAGGCAAATATACGCTATTACTAGCTAGGAACTCTGACACCAAACACTTATAAGGAAAGAAGGAAGGAGAGTTATTGCTGTACATCCAGAGACTTGAATTTCTTTCTGGTAACAAAGAAATAATGTGGCAATGGGAGGTATTTGTAGTACTAAATTTTAAAAAGTTGTTGGGGAGCTGGGCTCGGTGGCTCAGCCTGTAATCCTGCGCCTTTGGGAGGCTGAGGTGAGTGGATTGCCTGAGCCCGCGGGTTCGAGACCCACCTGGGCAGCGAGACCTCATCTCTACAATAAATCAAAAAATCAGCCAGGCGTGGTAGCGCATGCCTGTAATTCCGGCTACACGGAAGGCTGAGGCGGAAGGATCACCAGAGCCCAGCAGGTCGAGGCTGCGGTGGCCGGGAGCGGCCACTGCACTCCAGTCTGGGTGATAGAGTGAGACTCCAACTCAAAAAAAAAAAAAGTTGTTGGGGGGGAACTGCTGCATTTTTATATTGCCAGAATTGAATTATTTGAACTATGCTGATACTGATATCTGGTACAATATATTTGAATTCAATTTGAGATGCGAAATAGTAAAGGGGTGACTTCTTGGCATTGTTTGTAGTGTGGCTTTGAAATCAGCTTAGTTGAAGTAATGTCCTGATGCATTTAAGTGGTCTCTAAGGTCAATTTCAGAGAAGCATTCATTAAAGACCTTGACAGACTGATCTAACCATCTAACCATCTCATTGGTCCCAGGCTCAGTGTCAACAACTGGGGTGACAGCTTTAATGGTGGTATAAGCAGGACTTTTCTGGTACTCTGTTGATTACGTCCAACAAAGAGGACACAAACAATCCTGATTCTCTGCAGGCCCTCCTGCTAGACACATTTTGTTGAACAAGAGGAAGAATAAAATGTAGAGGACTGTCTATAACACATGCTAACTGCAGGAAGTCATCAAGATTTCCACCAACACCACCTCCACTGTGGAGGAGTTACTACCAGTTGGTAGTGGGAAGGGTTAGGGAAAAAGGATGTACAATGTGTAGGGGGTTAGTAAAGTGTAATAGATCATCGTGTCATCATGGTGTGCTTCTTCATGGTTTGCTCTTATTTAGAGCTCTCTTTTTCTCTCTCTCTCTCTCACTCTCTCTTTCTCTCTTCACTACCATATAGTTAATGTGGAAATCCCAGTAGGAGGCTAACTTCATGTTAGACCCAGTAGGATAAGTGGGGTCCACAGGAAAGAAAGTATGAAGGAGGAAGCTTAGGCCAGTTCTTCTGAAGGCCTAAGGATAATAAAAGATGTCAAGAAGCTACTCAGACAAGCTTTTGTCTATTTCAGTAGTTCTCAAAGTGTAGTTCCTGGACTAACAACATTGCCACCACTGGGAAATGAGTGGAAATGCTTCACTCATTTTGAATACTTTTAAATATCTTGCCAGATGCAGGACTACAAGAAGTCTTGATAATGTAGGGTGATACCTTGTTTCTGTTTGCCAAGCACCTAGATGCTATGAAATTCCCACATATAGAATTCTAGGAAGCCTTGTTTCTGGCACTGAGTTTGCAGATGCTTCAGACTTTGGTAATCAGATTGTATGCTTATTAACTCCGACAATTAAGTTCATGAACTCATCCTAGAAAAAGTGCTAAATACCTCACTGCTGAATGTCACTACAGTTACCTTTGAAGTACCCTCCTGGGGAAGCTATGCACTGACACTATCACCTAGTCCACCTGTTAAAAAATTTTCGAACACTTTTTCTGAAATGGCCATCAGAGCTGTTGTCATGTTACCCTTGATGTCCTGAATGTCATCAAAATGTCTTCCTTTCAACATTTTCTTTATCTTCAGGTAAAGAAAAAAGTTATTGGGGACCAGATCGGGTGACTAATGAGGGTGTTCCAATACAGTTATTTGTTTACTGGTAATAACTCCTTTACAGACAATGCTGTGTGGGCTGGTGCATTGTCATGATGCAAGAGCTCCTTTGGGACCAGTTTTACACACATCTTTCTCAGGTCAAGATTTTCAGTTCAGATCTTCCTGTTTCTCTATCAATGTTTATGTAATTTTCTATGCTTTTCACAGTCAGCTGACGATTTTGATGCATAGTTCAATGAATTTTTGCAATGTTTTCTTCAGATCTGTTCGTTACTGGCCATCAAGACCTCTCTTCATCAGTGATGCTTTCTCTCCCCTCAGGAAAAAAAAACATTTAATTCATTTGTACATTGCTGTTTTCTTCATGGCATTATTCCCATATACTTGGACTAACATATCCCTGATTGCACTTCCATTCTTGCCAAATTCAACAAGAAATTTAATGTTTGTTCATTGCTCTAATTCAAACTCCAATATTCTTGTGACAGAACAGAAAAACATGCAAAAACTATTATGAACACAACGTAGCAAGACACCACCACACATTGACATGAACATGCTGTGAGACATTGATATACCAAGGTTATGAAACTTTACTGAGTTGTTTTTACAGTGCTGCCAACATAAATGGCAAGTTTGCCAACTTAATTGTCAATCCTCATACTTGGAATTGACTCATACTGGCTGACTTCAGTAATTTAGTCTATTTCATTTCTTTCTTGCCTACCCATGATTCATCCCAATTAAGCCCTCTTTAATGCCAGGTTGTTTAAGGCAAAAAAAAAAAAAAACTGAGAGAAAGAAAAGATCCATTTACTAAGTATGTGGAAAAAATTTTTTAAAGATTAAAATGGTACAAATTGTTCAGGGATCTGAGAATTATTCCACCCAGGATAAATGGCCTGTGGTAGACTTAGTTTTAATGACTCCTCTCGGACCACAGTTCAGATGTAAGCCCTCACATTTCCAATACTAGAGAAAGCTAGGCTAGTAAGAGTGAGTTTCAAGGCATCATTCTAATCTGTTATCAGAACTCAGATCTTTTAAAGTGCCTTAACTTCACCCCATATCTCTTTCATCAGAGCATAACTAGCCCCTCTCTGGTCACTCTCCCACAAAGTAGAGATATCAGGTACTTTTCTCTACTGACTTGCTTCCTCTGCCTTTTCATAGTTTCTGCTCCTTTATACAGATGTTTCATGACTTCTGGATAACACCATCTTAAGTTGAGCATACTGAATGCATATTGATTTTACACCATTGTGCAGTTGAAAAATCATAAGTTGAACCATCATAACTGGGGAATCATCTGTATATTCACTTTCCACAAGGCTCATCCTCTTAAGATCTAGGAAAAGAAGAAGAGGGTCTAATTACTTATTAATGACTCAATGTTGGCTTATCTAATTTTATCTGATGTAGGAAGACAAGTCTGATACATGAGAACATCCTTCTAGCTGGGTCTTGCTGCTTGTCCAAGGCAAAGTTATCATTTGAGTCATGTTCCATATTGAACAAAAAAATACTCACTTTCTGAACATTAGTCTAACCTTTTGCCTCTATTATTTAGGGGTTAGAAAAACATCTGCAAGGAATAATTCTCAAAATTTACATTTACACTTACAACTGGCTTTATGTTCACAAGAGGTGCCGTTTCCATTGAGATACCAACTAACCCCAGTAAGAACAGCCACCATTAAAAAAACAAACGAGCCGGGCTCAGTGGCTCAGCCTGTAATCTCGCGCCTTTGGGAGGCTGAGGTGAGTGGATTGCCTGAACCTGCGGGTTTGAGACCCACCTGGGCAGTGAGACCTCATCTCTACAATAAATAAAAAAAAAAATCAGCCGGGCGTGGTAGCGCACGCCTATAATTCCGGCTACTTGGAAGGTTGAGGCGGAAGGATAGCCGGAGCCCAGCAGGTCGAGGCTGCAGTGGCCGGGAGCGGCCACTGCACTCCAGTCTGGGCAACAGAGTGAGACTCCAACTCAAAAAAAATAAAAATAAAAAAATAAAACAAACGGCAACAGATGCTGGCAAGGATGTGGAGAAAAAGGAATGCTTCTACACTGCTTGTAAGAATGCAAACTAGTACAACCTCTTTGGAAGACAGTGCGATGATTTCTGAAAGAACTAGAAATTCACCTTCCATATGACGCAGCAATTCCTCTATTGGGAATATACCCGGAGGAACTCAAATCATTCTACCAAAAAGATACCTGCACACGGATGTTTGTTGCAGCTCTGTTCACAATAGCAACAATATGGAACCAACCATGTTGCCCATCGAAGCTGGATTGGATTTTTTAAAAATGTGGTACATATACACAATGGAATATTATGCAGCCATAAAGAAGGACAAACATATGGACTTCGCAACAACTTGGATGGGTTTAGAGTTGATCATACTCAGTGATCTATCACAAAAGCAAAGAACAAAGTACCATATGTTCTCACTCATAAGCGGACCTTGAACAATTATCATAATGCCATAAGAAAGGGATTGGCAGTAGTGGGAAACTGCCAGGGGAGGGGGTTGGTATTGGCAGTTGAGGGAAACTGCTAGGGGAGGGGGGCACACCTCATCAACAAGGGTACCTGTATAATCAACGTTTGTATACCTAACCCTGAATTGTACCCCACAAAAATAAAATTTTTTAAAAAGAGGCAATGTTTCAATAAGTGACAGCTCACAGCCTTTATGGCAAATATCACATGTTTCTCAATGGATAGTTGACTTTATTTCATGAGAGCTTGTGCAAAAAGTTTGTATGTGGTATAATTTACCTATGTGAGGGATGTTAACGTAATAGACTCAGCTTTACCATAGCATGGCATAAGGAATATCCCTTTTCATTATGAAGGAGCAAGTTGAGTCAAGCTAGGCTCAGATGAAAAGGACTTTAACCTTCATGATAACCTTGATCAATTTTATCAGTTAAGGTAGTTTTGGTTGCGAGCAAAAGAAAACCAAACTTTCAGTTAATTTAAACAATAAATAGAATACTTTGTTCACATAATGAAGTCGGGTAGGGAGGTCCTTCAAGTTTAATCCAGTAGCTCTAGCTTCACTACGCTGTGATTTTTGTCAACTTTGTTCTCCTCCATGTTTTTGCTTTATCTTTAGGCAAAATAACTATAGCAGTTCTGGACCTCACATCCACATATCACAGTATTCAGAGGAAAAAAAGATAAAGCTGATTATAAAACTTATCCCGGAAGAATGAATAACAACTTCCCTTAGAAGTTACCAACAAACCTCATCTTGAGACTCATTTGCCCAAATTGTCAGTCTTTAACTCTTCATTGGCAAGGGGTATGAGATCAGGCCACTCCTGTGGTTGAGGGATGAGGTCAGTTTCACCTTTTCACGTAAGGCACATGAGATATGTGAGAGAAGTGTGTATATCTTAATAAAATAAGTTTATAGTTAAGGAGGAAAGGAAGAATAGGTACTAAAAAGACATCTAGCTGGGCGCAATGGTTCACACCGGTGATCCCAGCACTTTGGGAGGAGGAGGCAATGGGATTGCCTGAGCCCTGGCGTCCAAGACCAGCTTGAGCAACTTGGCGAGACTTTGTCTATACAATAAATCAATAAAATTAGGTGGGCATGGTGGTGCACTTGTAGTTCCACCTACTTGGAAGGCTGAAGTGGAAGGATCACCAAAGCCCAGCAGGTTGAGGCTGCAGTGTCCATGAGCATGCAACTGCACTCCAGCCTGGCGACAGAGTCAGACTTTGACTGAAAAAAAAAAGGCATCTAAGAATATACCCAAAATGTGTTCCTTTCTATACGTCATTCTCTCTTTCCATAAAGGAAGAATTTTTACGTGAGCATACAGTCATTCAACTAAAAATCATATTTCCCAGACTCTCAGCCAGTTGTGGTGTTGTGACCAAATTTTTGCTAGTGGTATATGAGCAGAAGCATGTGTGTTACCTCCCAGTCATACTCTAAAAGGAAGAAGTAGCCCCTTCCCTTCCTTCTGCTGGAATGTGAACATAATGTTCAAAACTGAAGCAGCCATCTTGAATTTCAAGATAAAATATCTGGGCCAAGGATGGCAGAATAACAAGTTGAAAGAAGACTAAGCCCCTTACCAGTTCAGATTCTTACAGGAGAGGAAAATTTACATTTTGTTTAAACCATTGGTTATTGTTATTTTTTTAAAAAAATATCATTTAAACAAATCCTAATGTGCTCTTGTCTATTTTATGATTTTGAATAGGGCCCTGATAAAGTTGGAGAAATTGAGTCTAAACTGAATACTCTTCAAACCTGAGAAACTTCAGTAGAATCTTGACGATTTCAAAGGTTTGCCACTCCAGGATCACAGTCACCTTGGACTCTCTGCCATATTAACTGGATTCTCTCTGCATGAAGTGGGAGTGTCTAGGAACGTAAATTCTGGACTCTCATTAACGTATTTTTCCCGTGGCCCAGAGGTAAATATAAGCTATTCCAAGACTAACCAGATCAGAAATTCATATGCAGCCAAACCCATGATACAAATCACAAGGTTTTCTTTTCTTTCTTTCTTTCTTTTTTTTTTTTTTTTTGGTTACAGTCTCACTCTGTCACCCAGACTGGAGTGCAGTGGCACGCTCCCGGCCACCGCAGCCTCAACCTGCTGGGATCCGGCGATCCTTCTTTCCGCCTCAGCATTCCAAGTAGCTGGAACGACAGGTGCGCGCTACCATGCCCAGTTAATTTTTGATTTATTGTAGAGACAAGGTCTCGCCAAGTTGCCCAGGTGGGCACAAAGTTTTCAAAAGAGACAATCATCCTCCAGGATCAGAGAGTATTGGATGATACCATTTAGAGCACTGGAATTCTGAAGTCTTGTTACTTAGGGCAAAGAAGGGCTTTTCCTAATATTTAAATTGTTGAGAAATCTGGTTTGAAATGCTGCCTTTCTGTGATTTTTATCTCAGATATAACTTCTAGATGATTTCTGAGGTTGAATTTCCTCAGTGCTGGCTCAGTAGGTATGAGGTTGGAAGCAATTCTGACCCATCACTAAGTTTAGGATTCACTTAACCTGACATTGCCCAAGTTCCACAATTTGTTTTTTTGATTGCCACTGCTGGATTGTCAGCAAGGGATGTTAAAAGTCAAACGGATGCTGAACACAGGTTCCTGACGATGTACTTCCAAAGATTTCAAGACTGATTCTGTAGCACGGGGAGATGGCCGTTAAGGATGCTAAAACCAAGCTAGCCAAGCTGGAGGCCTCCTTGCAGAGGGTCAAGCAGGATATGATGTGGCAGCTGCGTGAGTATCAGGAGCTCATGAATGTCAAGCTGGCCCTGGACATTGAAATAACCACCTACTGGAACCTGTTGGAGGGTGAGGAGAGCCGGCTGGAATCTGGCATGTAGAACATGAGTATTCACACCAAGATCACCAGTAACTATCAGGTGGCCTGAGCTCTGCCTATGACTCCAGCCTCAGCTATGGCTTTGGCTCTAGCGGGGGCTCCAGCTACTTAAGCCACCAGCCCTTCCAGAGCCGTGGTGGTGAAGAAGATCAAGACCCGCAAATGGAAGCTGGTGTCTGAGTCCTCAGATGTCCTGCCCAAGTGAATGGACTCGCAGCCCCTCCCAGCCTGCCCCCTCCTATGGCCACTCAGTGTTTGTGGGGGAAGCAGCTTTCCCAGGGAGCCTAGGAATGGGAACTCCTCCAGAAGTTCAACCCCGCAGTCCACTCCCTGGGGGGAGTAACTGCCTGGGGTACCCCCCTCTTGCCCATGCCCCCAATTAAAAACCAATTCATTTTTTCCCCAAAATAAAGCCTCAGTCAGTTCTGCCAACCATCAAAAAAAAAAAAACTGATTCTGGGAG